>NC_040884.2:7940872-7948372 GCF_900634795.4 Betta splendens | reverse complement strand
TGTACGTTGTGCTTCTCCAAGCAGCCATTAGCGGGACATTATCCCGCCCGCGCCGTGATTTGTCGCCTCGAGGCCGGAGGCTGTAATATGAAATATGTAGGGAACAATGAGGCAGCTTGTAAACAGTGCTCGCAGGTGACAGGGAAGATGGGCGATACCACCTCCGGGTAAGTTACGGGGGAGCTCCCAGCAGCTACACAAATCTGTCACCATCAATAACGACAGTCGAGCCCCACAGAATATTAAGCAAGAGAAAGAAAGGGATGAATGGAGGCAGTGGGAGCGGAGGGCTGAGGGGAAAAACAGCGAAGACGTGATACAGAGCTGTTTGGACACATGGTATAATAAAGGAATCATCACGGACCTGATCTGAAGATGGGCGACTTTGGCTAATTCCTGCTCCATGTGTTCCTGCAGCTCCCCGGGCCTCAGGACGGTCTGGCAGACTGGACACATGGGGGCCTGAGCATCGTAGACACCCTTCACCTTACCTGAAAGGAAAGAGGAGGACTTAACGTCAGCACGTGGAAATATGCACCTAAAATATAAAGGAATTGATCTCGAGCATCACATTCATATGTGGAAACGCAGCGCAGACGGTCTGTGGCCAAGTGCCAGTGGACCTGTCTGTACCCTGATAGACAGCAGCAGCCAGAGTAAAAATAAAGTTGCACACATACACAAACATCAAAGGCTGTCAATAGGAACATTACCCAGGAGGCCCACACGGCCCATTGGGCCCTACTGATGGATTACTGCCATAAGCAGCCAGCTGGGAGCCCGAGGAGCTCCACTATATCAAGATTTTACCTAGTAGATGAGGTACTTTCCCTCTGAAAGCCATCAATCACAGCGAGGCAGCTAGTAGGCAAGACACACCTAATTTCCCTTCACTGCACAGTCAAGTGACAACAAGTGACAATCACAATTCAACTCCCTAATACCTGCTGTTACAAATACGCCGGTGCTTTTTGGCAATTTGTGACCCCTCGCTGTCACACACCGGGCCGAGCGTCGCTGGGGACGGCAGAAGTCCTACGCGTCAGCAGCGCGTGCTAGCGGGCGGCGTCCATGAGCGATGACGCCCCGTAATGAGGAGCAAACTAGGCCCAAATTGCCTCTAAATAAAACAAGGGGTGAAAAATAGAAAGTGGAGTCAGGTGTCCTTGGAAGAATGACAGCTCTCCTGGTCTCGACCCCCCCCCCCCCTTTTTTTTGCATCCCCTCGTGGAAGCCTAAATGACTTTTCCCGACACGCATCGAGCGTTCCCGGGCTTTCGGCGCTTTGCCGCCCGGAACAAGCAGGCATCAGTAAACAATGAAATCTCTGTGCTGAAATTGAATTTATAACCGCATTACCTGCACAGATAACGTCTCGGAATGGCGCCACGATAAGAGCAATGGGATTTGATTTTCAGGTGTTTTATTGGTCCACTTTTTGGATGAGCCCCGTCCTCCTCTAAATACGGCCGCGCCACCAGCCTTCGCCCACGTCCCACACAGACAGCAGATTTAATGGTGTGGGATGCCGCATGTACGGACCCTGTATGTGTGTGTGTGTGTGTGTGTGTGTGTGTGTGTGTGTGTGTGTGTGTGTGTGTGTGTGTGTGTGTGTGTGTGTGTGTGTGTGTGGACGCGCTTTAGCGAGACTCTTGTAACTGACAGTTGTTGCTTCATGACCACCTTTTTACACGTCTGCACCCCCGCCAGCGCTGCCCTCCACCCCTGCCCACATAAACCCTGTCAGTATCAGTCAGCCTCTTCCCCTCTTCAGCCTGGGGGGTCTCAGACACACAACAGGGGGCCGTAAAACCTGCCTGTGGGGCTTGTTAACTGTTCCCTCACTACGGCAACTGGCTCAGATGGATTGGCCCCTCTCTCTCCCCGTGCTGTGCTGAGTTTGTCTTTCCAGTCCTCTAATGGTTTACGGCGTCTTCCTCTCCGATTGTCCCATTTTCAGTCTTTGTGTTGAATCTAGTCTTGAGTCTTTGACCAGTGTTTTGGATGTTGAGCCTTCGCTATCTCAGTTTACTTTAGGCCTCTTACACACAACTGGCTCACCTTGGGGACCTTTGGGAAGCATTCGGACTAACATGGAGAATCACAGCACTGTAAAACAGCAGCTGTCAGAGGGGAAGGATGCACAGTCTCCCTAAGGGATTTGAAGAGAACACCCCCCTGAGGCAAGTGACCAATCAGAATGCTGCCATGTATCTCTGCCCCAACACTATTATCAGGAGCATCATGACAAAGTAAAGTTCATGTTTTGAAAAGGAAAAAAAAAAGATATCTTCGACATAACCTCCATCTCCTCTTGGATGATTGATGGTCACATCCAGTTTCCGTTGTTCTGCATCAGGATGTGAACTGTGACTGTCCTGGGTTCACCACTCGCCACCGAAAACACAAAGATCCGAATCCTGCTGACAAATCCTCAAAGCACCGAGTCCCCCCGAGGGCCCGGGTAATGGTCGATGCCAGCACCCATATGACGGCTGCCAGTTCTGCTGATGTAGACGGAGCGGAGATGCCTAACGTGACCTTTAGTGAATGCCACATCACATCAGGCCTGGATGTCACCCGCTGACATTATGCTAGGGCATGAAAAGGCTGTTCTGCGGGGGGTGGGGGGGGGCTGACGAACGTCCCCCTGGTGACAAACCTGTGGACGTGGTATAATTCTGATTGACGCGAGGCGCACTGGATGCCTTTGAATGGCAGGGGGACAGGCGGGCATCCGGGGGGGGGGGTGCTTGTTTTGCGTCAGCTGGATCAGAAGTGCTGAGACGACTCACTCCAACTGGCATCATTATCCCAATCATCAAACAATTCTCTAAGCACATCAGAAATCCCTCCATAAAGCCGTAACAAGCACAGACTCTATATAAGCAGTGGGCATGTGGAGATTGGCGGGGGAAGTAAAGTTAACGCTTGGCGGCTAACACTGCGGCGGTGGGTTGTGTAGGCAGGTTCTTGGCACGCTTTCAGAGGAGATGGAGGGCTATAAAAGCCATTGGCTCCTGCCACACCTGTACCCCACCCTAACCCGCGGCCTGCTTCCTATTTAAGAGCATCACATGCAGGATATTAGTCAGGGGTTTTTGCCGTCTGTGAGGTAGAGCTAACCTCTGAAGCGGAGGGGGGGGGGAGAAGTATGCAGGCCGCCGTTTGTTTTTTTATTGGGGAAATAATGGCCTATTGAGAGGTTGGGTATTTAATGAGCAACATAATAGGCCCTGTAGTAACACATCTGCTACGAGCAGAGTCATTTCCTCAGCTTTCAAAGGCTGGAGCAGCAGCCTTTGAAACAACAAGTCTAGTTGCCTCTCGCTCACTACTTCTAGATACCTGTTTTTTAATAATTGCACTATTGCAATACCGGTAATACATCGGGCTCCGCATTTAATCCTAACCACATAATGTGGCCCGTGAAGGTACACTTCCTCTCCCGGCTTGACCTCAAACCACTCCCTGTCCAATGTAATTCCAGCATCCTTCAGAAATATCCCTCCTACTCTGCAATCAATTGCGTTTAATGTATTAAAGACACTCACCAAAACCACCGCAACCTTTGGCCCTTGCACAAATCAATGCCTCGTTAGACTTCTAATGATCATTCATTGACTAATAAGATGTGTATCAACCCCTTGTAGAACATTGATTGGCCTTTGGCCTCTGTTGTGCTCTGTGCATTACACTGACAACGGGAGACAGCAGCTGTAAGTCCTGGGGAGTTAGATGATGAAAAACCTCCTGGTGGGAATGATCAGGAATCCTAAAGCCCAAATAGACTCATTCTGAAGCACCTCAGGCCAAAGCCCTTTTCTTCTGCCCCACAGATCAATGGACATAACCTCTCTGACCACAGGTCAATCAGAGCACAAACCCTTAATTTATCTCCCTCTCCCTCTTGCTCCTTCTTTCTCTCATCTTCTCCATTATTCACTACAATTGTTCCATCAGGTGCGGGCGTGGCTCAGCATGTAAGTGTCCAATCATCTCGTTGATGGAGAGTGGACTGGGAAGCCGGGCGACGGTCTCTCAGTGACCACATTCCCCTTCTCGGGGCCCGAGGGCAAAGATCGAACCCTGCCTCCGCTCAGCTCCAACCAATCAATCTGGCCCTCATTGAGATGCATGGCTCAATGATCTTTGATAGTGAGTTACAAATTGGAGACGGAGTGGAAGTCAGAGGGAAAGTTACCGCTGTCCTTGTGTATTTGTGATGACACTGGGTGAGGCTGCTTAAGAGCGCAGGCGAATGTGTGTGGATCTGTTCCTATACAGTTACAGTCATGTGAGGGTCATCCCTGTTCTCACCATGTTTATCATTTAATGTAGGTATTGATGTTCATTTGTTCTTTGCCAAAAACACAATAAAAAGCACAAAAGTGAGTACACAATATTTAGAAATGTCTGTTCTTCATAAACGGTTCTTTGTGAATTTGTTATGACTCAATTCTATTGTGAGCGACGAAATAAAAACAACTTGAGTTTAACAGGGGACATGTGTTACTTGTGCTGTCGGTTTTCTATTGTCGCAACACACACACACACGTGCAAACACAATAAAAAGTAGAAGCAGCCAATAAAAGCCAGCGTCGAGGATCACACACATGCGCGCACACACACACACACACACACACACACACACACACACACACACACACACACACACACACACACAGCTGGCTGCATCTGTCACAGTCGTCCCGTTGGATCCAAAGCCCCCGTCGTCGGACAGAGATATCACGTTCCGTTCGCCGGGGACCTGTCACTTATTCTGATAGCATCAACCTGAGTGAGACACACCGACGACCAACTGTGTCACTCTCCCGTCTCTCAACACACTTGAATTATTTGTGCGCTTTATACAATATTTTCCTTTTTGAGTTTGTGTCTTTGTGTGCACTCCAGAGACTAACAGACAGGTCACAAGCTCTTATCAGCGGGTAATTAAATCGGTTCCAAAAATACAGATCACTATTACCCGGACCACTGATTATTACACATTAACATCTCTCTCTCTGTGTCTCTCTCTGCTTCGCTCTCTCCTTATTATCCCATTGTCCCCTCATCACTTCTCCCTCGATTTCTTTTCCCCTTCCGCTCCTTCTCTCAATTAGTGGTTAATAAGGAGAAAATGAGACGGTTGCTCTGCTGCGTGCATCAAGTAACGCAGCAGTCCTGGACAAACACTGTGCCACTGTTTGTGGAAGTTTAATTAAACAGGGTGTCCGCGGCGCGGCCCGTGTGTGTGTGGTAAACATGTTTTTAAGCACAATCGCCTACTGGACCAAGGTAAATGCACATACCCACCTGTTTTGGCCTCACACACCTGTCCCACAGTCACCATGTGGGCAGCGCACACCTAATGGGCTAATGGGCAGACTCAGAGCCGGGGCGACTTCAAAGCAAGTCCAAACAGCGACGCGCCTTTGCGTTAAATCAGCTGAGATAAACCCCTTCCCTGCTTTCAGCGTCACTCACGGGCATCTTTACACACAGATAACATCTGATACTGTCAGAAAACCTGTTGAGTGCTGCAGGTCCGGGCCGACCGCAGCCACCTGGCGCTGTGTGATCCACCAGTGTTTGGGTTAGTCACGCTTCCGAGCGGGATGTTATCGCGTTGGCGGACGGTTACGGCCTCATCACGACGGCGTCGCCTGCTGCAGAATACAGACGATGGAGTAACTGGGCTTCAGTCACCGATTCACCGAGGGCAGGAGCAATCAGGAAAAAGATGCATCCTTTTTATGCAGAAGAAGAAAATGTCTTATTAACCAGATTATGTCAAATGAATTTTTATCATTTAGAGGTTTTTATAATCCTGTGCTTTTACGAAAAGTCTCCTACTCTAAACTTGCAGAAAGCAGCCAATGATGTTTTTCCTAATCGCTCCTTCGAGTGCAGAGGCCGCCGTCTCTTTGTTGTCCCGTATCCCGGCACCAGGAGTGACTTGACTCTCCTCCTTGAGGTTTTATGGAACGCTTATTGTTTGCGAGTCGAGATGTGTGTATAAACAGACCCTTGAGTGTGTGTGTGTGTGTGTGTGTCATCCACACACACACACACACACACACACACACACACACACACACACACACACACACACACACACACACACACACACACACACCGCGGCGTAGCCCTGGTGAGCGCAGCCCCGTGTGAGACCCCATCGATACGCCCCTCCGATTCCCCCCCGTCAGCAAACACGGGGGAACAAAGGGGCCTGTGGCAGCGCCAGCGGGTATAGATCTTCTACCCTGTGTTCTCGCTCAGTGGGGTCACACAGGAACCGCTCACGGTTCAATCTCCTCGACTTGACTGACCGGGAGCTTTGAGCCACGGCTAATGAGACTGGACCCTCTCCAGTCTGCAGGACCGTGAAACGGGCCACCCAGAGAAGAGGAGTCCAGGAGTCCGCTCGCATTCCGGCAGATATTTCAGTCTGGAACGCCAGTCCGTCACATAAATATAAATGAAGGTATAATAGTGCATGTTTTTCATTTAGATTTTTTAAAATTGTGTTAGAATCAGCAGTAAAATCAGTTCAGCTAAAAACCAGTGCAGACTCAAGTCGTATTAAAGATGTGTGACAAGTCCAATAAAGTGTGTAGTTTCATTTTAAATCTAACAGGGACACAACACCTTTTATATAAGGTACTGTAAAATCATTCTCCGCAGCACTTTCACATTTATTCGCCTTCATTTCAAATGTGTTAGCCATTACTTCTCATAATAATAGCCAATCTTATGATGTATGCATGAGGTAAAGCAGCTCGGAGACCTTTGTTATGTGAAGCCCAGCCGCTCGATGCGCTGTAACAGTGTCGTTTGCATCGGGACAATCCACAGCATGTATCCCATAATCATTCAGTGATTGATTTGTAATTGCACTAACAGGGTCACGGCCGAGACAATAGGATGTGTAAAGCAGAGTCCCCGCTCCTTCTCAGCCTCGCAGCCTCACAGTGGGCCCGCCGAGCGCTGCCTGTGTGGTCTATGGGGACAATTAGCACAATCTCCATACTAATAGCAGCCTGTAATGGACACTGCTGAGCCTGGCAGCCAGTGTGTGTGTGTGTGTGTGTGTGTGTGTGTGTGTGTGTGTGTTTGCCTGTGTGATTGCATATGCATGGGTGTTGGAATCTTTGCGTATGCGCATATCCTTCCTGTCTGTAGCTGGGTATCTGATCTGCCTGTCCTCTCGTGTGTGTGTGTGTGTGTGTGTGTGTGGGTGGGTGTTCATATATATTTGTGTGTGTGTGTGTGTCCGTCTTACTTACACGTGTTTGTGAGTCTCCCGTTTGTAGCCCGTAGCCCGTGTTTTACTAAGGTGAACCCCTCTTCCACCCACTCTGCTCGCGGGCTCTGACCACGGCCACTCATTAGCACCATAATAAAGAGTTGAGACGACACGTAAAAGGTTATATACTGCTGGACTGCCGTTTTCCAACCAATTATCAGGCCTGTGATTTATGGCCCAGACTC
>NC_040884.2:7933372-7935872 GCF_900634795.4 Betta splendens | reverse complement strand
TCAGACGGCTGGTGTGGGTGGCCATATTGAGCTGAGGGTTGTCGTCGGAGAGCTCAGGCTGAGGCGCATCGCCGCGTCTCTCTTTCCCTCTCTCTTTTTCTCTATCCTCCTCCATCCTTTCCTCTCTATCTCTGCCACCTCGTTATCTCTGACAGGGTGTCATTCGTTCCAACTCTCACTTCTCCCGTGTCAACTCTCCATACGCACCCATGTATTTGTGTTCCCCAGCCGCCAAGAAAAGTCTGACTTCCAATAGGCCTAATGGTCATGTGTGGCTAATGATCACTAAGCTGAATAAGTGACACTAGTCAATTTATTTGTGTCAAAGTCAGTCACAGCCAGCCACTGTAAACACTTTGCCCAACCACATGATAAAGGCCAGAGTGCAAAAGGGAAAATATTTTCACATGCGTCTTTGCTCACAAAGGCGCCTTTCAATTTGTGGTGTTTAGCAGCAGCCGCTGTAGATGTAGATGGATATGTAAATCTCATATGTACCACGTATCAGGGTGAATAAGGTCTCTGATGTGCCCATTAAATGCTGCATACATTTGGCTGTATGTGGGATATTAGAAGAGTGAAGGCTGTACGTGAACCCTGTGCACGTTCACATAGCACAACGTGCATCGGGCCTCTGCTCCTGTGAGGTTACGGGTACTCACTGTGCTCCTTCCGCTCCTCGGGGCTCAACGAAGCGTCTCCGTCGGACAGCAACCCGGACATGGAGAACAGCTTCCTCCCCGAGTCCTCCCCGGCCTTGAGGACGCCTCCCATGGAGCCAAAGTCGAACTCCTTCCCCTCCACCTCCGGGAAGCAACTTTTCAGCCTCTTGGCAGGGGTGAAGGCCGACTGGTACCCCCCCGACTCCCTCTCCTCCTGCGGGGAGGAGAACGGCCGGAAGGCGCCCACCCCGCTGTGGTTGAGCATGCCCAGGGTGGAGCAGTCCAGGTTGGGTGGGGTGAACTGGGGATGCAGGTGGAGCAGGGAAGCTGGGAAGTCGCGGGAGGGAAAGGTGCCGGACATGGGGCCCTGACGCTGATACATGGACGTGAAGGTGTAGGAGGCGGAGGGGAAGGGGAGGTGGAGTTCCTTCTCCACGGAGGCAGGGACCCCGAAGGGCCTGGGCGCCTGGCAGGGGACGGAGGCGTCTCGGCCGGCCTCGGCGGTGGAGGCGAGGACCATCAGAGCGGGGGAGGCCAGGGGAGCTGGCAGGTAGGAGGGGCTGTCCATCTTGAAGGGGCGGTGGAGGTCCATTGCCTCCGGTTAATGGTCCTGAAGACAGGGAAGAGACGCAGGGAAAGGAGAGTCCTGAGGTGGAGCCCAACGGCAGGAAACGGCAAGAAAATCAAAAGCAACCATTTCACGTCATCATTACTGAACAGGAATTATTTAAGCGAGCCGTCCTGAAAATAGAAAAGGGTCTTCGTTTGTTCACAAAGTTTTATTTTGTGAAACACACATTGTAACTCTAGGTGTTTTAATAATTACAGTTTTGGAGTATTTTCAATAGAAAAAGAGTTGGAGGAGGCCTAGTGCAGTGCACTTATAAATAATTATGATGGAATAAATTGCCAATAAAACAGCCCACAAAAAGTACAGTTAATAGTGAGGTGAAAGTAATTAGACTTGGAAAAAATCTCCCAAGTGTTACAGGAGAAAAGAACGGGTTTTCTCCTGTAAAGATTTAATTATCTCAGTAAATCGATAAATTCCAAATCATTCATATTGTACCATATCAAATAAAATTGTAGGTGGTGTTTCTAAGTTTAAACGTCTGTGGAAAAAAAGTTTAACATTTCAGTTTTGTACCGGTAAACAATTACACAAAACATTACAGGATTAATTACATTTGTTGATACGTGGTTTTCTCTCAAAAACTGAGCAAATATTTAAACGACTTTGACATTTTTTTATTTTCTAAGTAAAGATTAAGCAAAACAGTAAAACTTTGGCGTATCCTGAATATTAAAAGTAAAACGCTTCTTCATTGACCTCAGTGATCGTAAATACAGTAAAACCAAAACGTCTGTTGAAAATAAACCGGAAAAAGAATCGGTATTTGCTCAAGTTAAAAATATGCGCGTTGAATTGAAAAGTCAAGACCCCAAAGACCTTTGAACACGTCTAAAAGTCTTGCGTCGCGCGCCTCGGAACAATATTTTATTTACACGTGTTTTCGTGCGTTGCAGTGTTTTCCAGCAGGAGCGCAAAAGTTCGCTCACTTCGGGTGAAATTAGCTCGCACAAAGCGAACACGGGGCAATCAAAGAAGCAATTAAATCAATTTAGCGCAATGGAGCCGTGATCGCTTGCCGGCTCGCGCAGCACCGGTCGCCACTTACCGTGATGGAGTGCGCGAAGCAGGAATTATTTCGCCGTCAAGCAAACTCTCCCAACTCTCCCTCTCTTTCAACTTCGGATTTCAAGGACGCGGCACTTTCTCCCGGTCGCGCAGGAGAAAAGCGTGCGGCTTCGGGCTCGTTCGCGTTGTTGTTTTTTTT
>NC_040884.2:7765872-7928372 GCF_900634795.4 Betta splendens | reverse complement strand
AAAGAGGCCCGTTCTCTGAGCTATTGTCAGCGAGCTGGAGTCTAATTTTTGCATGATTCAGGCTAATGAGCCGGTAATAGGTCCTGTGTGCGCGAATGAGGAGGATATTACGAGGAGAGGGGTGCAGGGGTGGAGGGCTCTCTCTCATTGTTCAATAATCGCAGAGGAGCAGTTTTAATCTGGGAGCTCCTCGCTTTACAAATACGGGCGTTTTTTCCCCCTCCACAGTTTGGTGCTCAACCTTGTCTTGAGTGAAATAAGCGCTGGAGCTTCTCGCTCCCGAGTCGAGGCAGTAACGAAGAGCGAGAGACAGGCAGTCGGGGGGAGAAAGCGACAGCGTGTCTGTCTGCATGTCATCCAGCCAATGGCTTTATCCAGCCTTATCCTGAACCATGAAACCATAGTGCATGACACCCTTCTATGCTCTGCACAGATATGGCTATTCACTGTTAGCACAGAGATTTGACAAGCCAGGCTGCTCTCACTCAACAGCCTGGGTCAAATGGATGACTGTCACCCCCCCTTCTTTATCTTTGTCTTTCTCTCCTCTTCTCAACCGTCTCCATTCCACTCGGTGCGTCCTCCTTTTACTCCCCACTTGCTGCCAATCTCCCATCTTTGCCTGTTCAAATTGACAAATTCAACCAGCTACAAAAGAATAAATGAAAGCAGGAGAGGAGACCTCTGAAGGGGATAATCTTTGCAGAGGGAAGGATGTGGTTGACTGGGGGGCCAGAGGAACACATCTGTCTGCTGTTCACAATGAAATCTCTCAGATGTGATTATTTGACTGTTTTATAAGAAGATGTATGCAAAACACATAATTTAAAACACACTATGTGACAATTAAACTGAAGAAATGTAGACAAAGGTAGCGTCCATGGCTTGGAGTTAGCATTAGCCTGATCACATCATTTTGTGTCTTGTTTGAAATATCCAAATAAATACATTAAAAAAAATAAACCGACAGCAGCAGATCTAATGCACTACACTACATTCCTTCACTGACAAGAATTGTGTGTATTTGTACTTGTGCTACTTCCACGTGTGCTGCAGTGTCACCTTTGTGTACGTCCATCTACCACCAGGTCCCATGAGGGCCCTTCATGCAGATTGTGGTTTTGTGTGTGTGTGTCACAACCCTAATCACTGCACAGTCCACAGGACACACACACACACACACACACACACACACACACACACACACACACACAAGCGCAGTCTATCGGTGTTCAGTCAGGTAAAGGTCTCTCAGCCGTGCTCTGTGAGTGGCCTCTCTGCTCAAACAGATCAATAGACACTGGCACGTCCCTCCACCAACCAAGAGAAAACAATTAAAAGCCATCGATCCTGTGCCAGGCTCCTTCATGAATATGCATGTGTCCTTGACCTTCCCTTGGCGAGGAGAGGCGAGACACGCGGACTGACAGACAGGTGCTGGAGAACTGGCTCCGTGATGCTGAGCGGGTTGTGATTACGTCCTGTGCAGCCTCGCGTTGCTCTTTTCTCTTTGCATCCACTCACATCACATCTCAAACGTGCCTCGCGAGGCACAACTCGCTGCGTTGGAGCCCGTGAAACCAGTTGCTCTTTTATAAGCCTGTTTTAGGCGCGGATTGCTCTTTTTTTTTTCTCCCTGAGATCAAGTGGTCCCACAACAACTGTCCCCTGCAGCGGCGCCGCTGCCCGCCTCTTTTCTAATTACAGATGTGTGACATGCACATGGGGACATCTCCATGTTAGCGCGTCACTGTGCCTGTCTTGACACATCCTGTGGTCACAACAGCGGGGGCTGCAGGGGACAGCCCTGCCCTGTCCCCCGTCACTGGGGATTAGCATTAGCATGCTAACAGGGCCCCCGAGGGAGCATTGTGCAAAGGGTCACACTGACAACTGTCAACAGCCCGCTTTAATTAGCTGAGCCTGGTCATCAAGGAGCCATGCTACGTCTGAGTCTGAAGATGCAGCCTAATAAAAGTAGAGTGTGGGTTTTATATGAAATCTCACTTTGGCGTTTGAATGCAGGGAATAGAAAAGATTCCAGCATGACAGTTTTTGCAGGTGTGTGTGTATAAAAATATGCCTGTTACCGCTGTATCTCCTCTAATCCATCATTCATCTTCCAACTCCATTGCCACTGACCCACCCTCCTTTAGGTTTGCTTTAATAATGTACATCAGGAGTCAACTGTGTGGGAGCTGACATGTCACACTGGCTGGCTCCTAACCTGACAGTATCAAGATGCCGTTGTCATAGGCCTCGGAGACGAGGTGAGAAGCAGAGTGTGTGAGAGGTGGAGTGTATCGTCAGTCAGACAGTGCATTATCCAGCTGTTCTGTGGCTGTCTACCTTTCTCTGTGACGGGGTAATGGGAGTGTCACACACTAGCAGACAGTTGGAGTCTCACTATTCAGCTGAGAGGCCACATCCATACACTCCGCCTGCTAACTGACTGCCAAGGCTGCCGACGCTGGCCCGTCTGCCCCACAATGACTGTCAGCGGCAACCCGGGGCTGGCTGGCGTGACTGTCAGCGTCTGGTCACAAGGCATTTACCTGCTGACAGAATTGCAATTAGTCCAGGGAATGTTGTTACTGGGAGAAAGAAACCGAGAGACAGAGGGGAGTCTGGAGAGGGGGGGGGGCAGGACAGGTGTAGGAGGAGAGGGAGGGACGAGGCGACGAGATGGAGAGTGAGAGGTGGGTCAGATAAGGCGGAGAGGAGGGGTGCGTGGAGGCAGGTGAGCGGAGATGTGGAGACAGCAGCAATGGAGAGCGAGGGAGGAGCCCATAGCGGACGCTAACGGAGGAGTGTGAAGTGTGGACAGGTTTGGTCTCACTGTGTAAAACGAAAGGGGACACAATAAGAAAGACGCGTAGTGTTTGTTCCCCGTCGGGCCGCCACAAAGATCTGCACTGAAAGAATCAATGGGCGTTACGCCGCTACGTAGTGCACCGCGACCCGGCACAAAGCCCCCGTCTCCCGCTTCCCCTCAAGCTGCAGAACTCATCACCATCCGCTAATGACCTCTCTCCGCGAGCCGGTGACGTTCGTCTCCCCACCTTTTACTCCCCATCTCGCTCCATCCCACACGCTCTTTGTGTGTGTGCTCTCTGCCTGATAAGAGAGTGGCAGAGGGCTCCTCCCCGGCCCCCGAGGGAGAGACGGAGCATGACCGAAACTGTAGTCTCAAACCAAACACAAGTGGAAATTGGTCTATGGGTCAGGATCAATAGTGAATTAGCCAGTACGCTGCTTCTATGGAGGCTGCTCAGCTCTGATCTCATGATCCATAGTAAAAGGCCACGAGTGGGGACTTGAGTTGAGTGCAAAACAAAAGTGGACTTTCAGGGTTGTGACATCTGCTTTACACTGTGGACCTGTTTCTATTAATATGGGTGTTTTCTTCAGAAATGCTGAATGTGAAAACACAAAAACTCTTCCTTTTCCTGCTCCGAGGCCGTTGGTGAAGCTCTGTGGTGCAGGTGTTGGTGCTCCACTAACCTAACCCCACTCTTCATCACTGCCTGCCCCCATCCCAAAGGTGTGTGTGTGTGTGTGTGTGTGTGTGTGTGTGATGATTAATGAGCAGCAGAGTCTGATGGATTGTCCTGATCACAGAGGAGACACCGTGTTGTGGAGACACACACACACACACACACACACACACACACACACACACACACACACACACACACACACACACACACACTAAGGTGGATATGGACTACTGTCCAACACACACACATATGGAAATAAATGTATACACACACACGCATACATTTACACTGCGTGCACGCTGTGAGCCCGGCTGCACACAGAGTTAACCTCTACTAGTCCATCACATCAGGAGGAGTCACCTTAGGCTCTTCTTCTCATCTGCTCCCTCTTAACGTCGGGTCCAGCTTTCACAGGCGCTCGTGACACCGGCATCATCTGATCCCTCTCGCATGAAGTTTGTGATGAGAGGCATCGCTGCCGCCGCGGGCGAGACGCGGAACAAAGAGAAGTCAGAGGAACCAAGGTGAGTGCTTCCCTCAGGCCTGCGCGGTGAGCAGACGGAACCGTGCGCTTGTCAGACCCGATTCTTTGCCTGGAAAAGTCGGTTATTGTAATCCGAATCTGCTTTGTGATGCTTCCGTCTGGCTGAGTTCTTAAGGTGATTTACATCGACGGAGTCGGTCTTTCTTGGCTCCAATAAATCGCATTTAGAATATCCCATTTTGCAATACAAACACATGCAAAGGTGCAGACACGCGCACACACATTCTCCTCCAAGCAGTTTGATAAGGTTGTCTTATCAGAACAGAAAGGGCACGGAGGGAGGGGAGGGGGCTGCCGTGTGATAATGGCTTTCACCAAATCCCTCCTCTGTCACAGATTAAAATGCCTGCTTGGAGAGCATTAGTAATCTCTCTTTTCATCTGTCTCCTCTTTTTTATTCCTGCGCCGGTGAGTGCCATCGGATTTCTGGTCCAATCTATTGTCACAGGCCCGCCACACATACAAGGAGAAGTCACCCTCAATCTGATAGGCCATTGTCTTATTCTACCCATCGCTGATTCCTGCTCATGGTATTGATCGTAAAGCTGTCGCCCCTCACATCTCATCACATCGCTCCGTGTGGGCCAGTGTGTGTATTTGTGCCTGTGTCAGTCAGTCTGATGGAAGATGTGGTCAGTGTCCCATCGGAAGAACTGGAGGGATCTACCCACTGGGAGAAGAAGGTCCAAATTAGAAGTCTTTTCTATAATCACACAGATCTATAGGTGGAGGGAACTGTTGGACCTATGTAGAATTGAACCCAGTGCAGATGATGGAGAAGTTCATAGAAAAATGCCTAAAAGCACCGCAGGGTTTACCAGGTGTGTGCTTTGAATCCTACATCCAGTGACACCCCCATGAAACTGCACTCAAGTACAGTACTTGAATAAATGGACCCCCATCTAATCTGGTCACTCCGGGTATCAAGAGATCACCGTAGCGGTGGGAGGAAGCCACTCAAAACTAACCGTGACACTGCTCCGCCACCTTCAACACCTCACCATGGCCTCCACCCCCCCACACCACCACCAGCACCCCTCCTCCACCTCCTCCACCATGCCTCACAGGCCCGTCTGTCACCCCTCTATAATTATGAGGAGTGAGAGTAATGTGCTGCAGTATGAATAGGATTGTCGGCCTGATTGTGATGTATAGGCTTTCATTACCATGTCCAGGCCTGTGCCCTTCGCCATGTAGGAAATCCTATTTAGGCCCTAATTTGGGAGCCTCCCCGACCATCCCGCCTGATAGCAATCACACACAGTAATTGTGTGCTGGGGCAAGTGACAAGAGTGGAGGCTTAGACATGGAGAGAGGGAAAGAAAGAGGGATGGGAGGAGGAGGGGGGAGGATAAGGGCCCCTGACAATGATGTATCTGCATAGTTTGCTACATTATTCAAGTGCTCCTCTTCAGAATATGTATGTTTTCGTGTACGGCTGCTGATGGCGGTTTGTTTGCATCACAACAAATTTAGACACAGTTCTGGTGTAACTGGTGAAATGCATACGTATAGTGAAACGTGTCTCTAATAGACAATTGGAGGGTTTATACCCCTTTCTCATTCAACTTCAATAATGCTACGTAGCTAATTGGGGAGAGAGACATCATGCTAACTCAATAATTATGATTTATGAGACAATCTCCTGTGGATATCACACATTTGACAACAACATGTAACCAGCCCTCTAGCAATCAATATTTGTACATTTTCCATGTCTAAGTTGTTAATTTTTTTAATATTTCATTAGTTCCTTTTTAGCGAGGAGTGATTCTCTGCACCAACATTTACACAGACCTGACTCCACTTATAGGCTTGTAGATAATGAATGTCTAATTGACTTATTTAAATAGTGTTTGCCTGCAGGAGAGCCTTTGCATTAAATGTTCGATTGCCCTCATATTAACTGTCATTAATCCCCTCTGCTCTTAATAAGGACTTTATGAGGCTTTCTTAAAACTTCTCATCTACCTCACTGCTCCCTTTGCATAATTAAGTAGAATATTCAAGAATATGGAAATGAAGGAGCTTTCAGGAATTGACTAATGGTCTTTGTGCCACTGAATTCTAATTATGGGCAAACCTTTGCATTTTCTCTTCTGCATCAGGTCATGGTTCATTAGCTCGGGTCAGAGCGGGTCGATACAGTTAACTCTTCTGTTTAATGTCCGGCTGGAGCCCACTTTTCAGGCCGCACCCTGCCTTCTCCAGCAAAACTGACAGAAGTTCCCATGGCCGCCGTCAATGGGCGTCGCGCGTTGACCTTTAAAAGAAGACGCAGCGCCGCGGCCAACTTTTGACAGCCATTACAAACTGTCACGGCTCCAGAGTGGGTGAGAGACACGGCGTTGTCTGTGTTTATAGCCTAACTGATCCTCTTATTCCTGCGACTCCTCCAGTCGCTCTGCTCTGCCCTAATCTCTCCGGGGGTCTTACTGGCCCAGGATGACAAATGGCAGGGAGAGGCCAGCCAAGCGTGGGCTCCGTGGAGAGGCTCAGGCCGGAGGTCTTGCTAAACCCCCTCAGCTCCATCCTGGATCATCCCTGACGTGGCCTGCTTTAACCCCCAAAATGGGGAGGCCGCACACATCACACAGGTACGCGTACGCACACACACCCACGCGTGCTTTCACAAGTGTAGGTGCACGCGGAAACACAAGAGGAGATAAATCTGATCAGCACCCTGCTGCAGCCCTTGCACACACACACACACACACACACACACACACACACACACACACACACACACACACACACACACACACACACACACTGCAACAACTTCCCACACTCCTCAGTTGCTCCCCAGAAATCCTGGGCAAACATGCGAATGTCATCTCAGAACCGGTGTCACCCAATAAAACCCGGCAAGCTCTATTTTAGTATACACAGTCCAACTCAATAAGCGCATGTTCTAAATGACTGTGTGGCTGTATTCAGCGCTGTGACACTGACAGCGCGTGAGGATGTAAGCCCCCCCCCATCCAGTGCTCCTGTGCGCCCCACTGCCTCTCAGCCACGGGATCAGCTGCAGGCGCTAATGAAACGTCAGTCAGGTAATTGAGGCCGTGGTGGTGGCGCCCGGCCCGGCAAGCAGGCGGCGTGTGTGGATGATGACACCGGGATCCCAGCCGCTACGGGAGCGCAGCAACCCCCTATGGAGTGTCACGGGAACTGCTCCAGAACCCAGCAGGGTGGAAAACAATGCTGCGACGCCGACATTCCGGCAGATCCGCGTTTGTACCGGGGAGAATTAGACGAGCGGCTGGAAAGGTGCAGAGTCGACGATCAGCTCGCAGCTCGTGGGAAGGAGCCACAGGTTAAAATCCTTTGTTATTTGCGCCCCAGAGTGATGGTACCATCGGTGCCATCTAGTGACCAGCACCGCCAGTGAGTTATGGGCCAGGTTTAATTCCCTCGGCGCCGGCTTTGGAGCCACATGGTGAATTGGCTTTAGCTTCCTGTTTGTTATAAATGTGCCCGGGCTGGTTAAGGAGAGGGAGCGATAGATGCACTGCACTGCTTTGCAAAATAACGTGATGAGGGTTTGCTTCTGAGGTGAGAGACGGGCTCATCAGTCTAGATTTATTCATCGCATGCACAAGAGAAGACTAAGACTTTAGCGGTCAACTAAAATGAATACACAAGTTGAAGTCAGGACAGTGATGCATGAACTGCTCAACCAAAACAGCTCATTTAAATTGCGACCTGGTGACATTAGCTGCGGAACGCAAACACTCCAACTCTAACAATGATTTAATTTCATCTTTGTGAAGTTGAAGCCTGAGTCTTTAAAGGAAGGACACGCTGAATGATGTTCCTGAGAGCAGTGCAGTCCCAGGGTGGAGGAAGTCCAGATTCAGTCTTACTCTCTACGCTCCACTCCACTCTTCCTCCCCGAGGCTTCAACGTGGAGAGTGGACAGTGGGGTTAATGCCTTGCTGTAAGCACTGCTTAGTGCCACTGATTGGGTGGTGTGGTAGCAAGGCTTCCCCCACCAGCAAAAAAAAAAGATCCAGTGGAAATGACTTCTACTGTCCAGCCCCGCGGGCGCTTATCATTTTCCAACCCGCAGTTTCAACTTCTCTCCTCTTTGTTGCAGCGCAGCGTCCCAACGGGTGCAGGTGAATTTGATGGGGGAGCAATGATTAAAAGTTTTCTCCACCAAGGTGACCTCAATAGCGTGGGAGGTGAAAGTCAAAGCCAGAGACATGGAGATGAGTGAGGTGCACGGAGGTGAAGGGCAGAAATCCTGCCTGAGCCAGGAAAGCAGGATCCCGTCTTCACGCGCTACTCCTCTGGCCTGTAATCAGTGATTGTATGTGACATGATGGGTATGAAGCACAGTAAAAACCACAGAAAGGAAGCAGCCACAATCTAATCATTGTCACATCAGCGACTACCTCAGGGTGTGATGTGCTCCAACAAGGCTCGATCACATGTGCTATTACCTGCCTCTGTCTGCCTCCTGTCCCTCTGTACACATCTTTCCTCTTAACTGTGTCTTCAATCACCACCAGCACCAGCTTCGCCCGCCGGTGCAGCCCAGCGACCCCTCGACAGTGACGTATGTCTGCGATTAGCCCGGATACAGTTCAATTATGACAAACAGCCAATGCACCTCTTAGGCCGTGATTAAAGCCTCAACCTGGCCTTGATAAAGAGATCCCATCTCAAAGCCATCACAAGCACATTATAAGACACTCTGCTGTGCTGTTCTGCTTCATGCTTTTCACATCAGCGTTGCAGAACGTACACTGTAGCCCAGACGGAACCCGCGGCAGACGGGGCCAGATAGGAGCTGCCGGGGTCTTTATCATTCACACATGGCTGCCGATGCGTCCCTGCCTGCCTATTTTCAATTTGGACTAGTATTTATTAATAACCTCCCCTTTTTTGAAGGCCTATCCCACAAAATGCCTAGCGTATAACTTAAGATGAGCTCCGACACTGAGGAAAGAGAAAAGCCCTAGTTTTGATAAATGATGAAAAGAAGATATCATAGGAGCATCAAAGGCGAGAGGGGAAGAGTGCAGAGCATTAATCCAACACCAGGGTGGGAGAGAGGGAGCGAGAATGAGAGACAGGCAAAGAGAGAGAGAGAGAGAGAGAGAGGGGAGGAAGAAAAAGAAAGATAGCCCTTCGACTGTGTTCTGTCAAGGGAGAAATTACACATTTACGGACGTTTTTTCAAGCAACGACGGGTTCCATAGATCAAACCACTGGACTTATGAGCCAATTTTCAATATGAAATATAGACATAGAAAATTCATTTTAACCATGTTTATGTGTCTTCTCTCCGTCTCGATTTTACTCCTGTAATCTTAGTTCTTATTACAGCCATGAATGAACAGGCTTCGATTAGGATGATGTGAGGTTGCACCTAAGACCAGTTGATATTGACATCTCTGCAGGTGAACATACACAAAGACACAAAACACATTCACTGACTTTTGACAGGTTTTGAAAAGAAACCAAAAAGAAAAATCTCACATTGCAATAATTTGGACTAAAAATCAGTCTATGTAGATTTACAAGTACACACATTATGGCCAGATCACGCTACTTCCCTGTTCTGGGCAATCACAAAATTTGCATAGAAATTAATGTCTAAGTAGGCTAACTGACAAAATTGACATACAATTAGCAATATTACGAGGAGGGAAGTTAATGAAGTTTCAGTTGCTGTGCCAACCTAACAATGATCACTGCTTAATTATCATATTAATGAAGTCATTACTTGTCACTTAACTAGACGACAGGTGAGGTACGAGTGTCATGATCCTACAACTTTTCAGGCAAATATGTATTCAACACTAATTACCCTATGTTGAGATCCCTCCTGAGAGTGACGGCTGCTTGAAAGGGAAATCACTGCAAAAACATGTAGTGAGTAAAAAAAGCAATGAGGTTTATTGAACCATTGACCGAAGCATCCTCAAGGTCTTTTGAGGACAAACAACACAAATCAGCCCTACAAGTCCAACACAAAACAGCAGCGGATGGAAGCAGCACCCGTTTCGACCTAGTGGGGAGGCACTGGTACCACAGGCTAAAGCGAAGACATTTCCAGTAAACACTATGACATGATTAGGCTGTGAAAAAACCTCAGATGCGGTCAAATGAACAGTGCAGCTGGAGGTCTTTCCACTCCCACATTCTCTTCTTTCATTCCAATTCATTTCAATTACCCAGGCATTCCCACCATCTTCCCCATGTCTCGATTAGCTCAGCCTGGCAATTTACAGTTGATCTTGCCTCATCTAAGGCAGAGCAATGGTGGAGGCAGGGAGACGAGCAGTAATGGAATGAAATGTCACCCAGTTATTGGCTTTGTCACAAAGATGCTGGCTAGGTCAGACAGGGAGGGGCTGGAGAAGTCTCATTAGTAGGTGGCGGTCTGTGTGTGTGTGTGTGTAAGGTCAGTGGTGCATCTATGTAAATGAACAACTGAGATGATGTCCACCTCCTGTGTCCGTCTTGACCAAGAATAAACATGGCGGCGCCTTCATTGTATTCAGAGTAACTAACATCCTTCTCTATGTATCATCTTATCTTGGCGTCCTTATCAAGGCTTCTTCACCTTTTTCACTGAAGAAGAGCTCGATGCCGATTTTCTTCGTTTGCGGTGCTCCTACAACATCAATGATCTGTTCCTTGGCTTCCACCTTTATGTCGTCTGTGTTGGGCCAGGACTGAGCTTGACAGTGTGATGCTGTTGGTGGCGTTGAGTTCACCACCCAGTGATGCAGCAGTGAGTCCGGTTCCTGTAGTTCCTCCACACCCACCTCCAGTGCCAGCCTTCAGTAGTGCCTCGTAGCGGTGACATCATAGGTCACTACGCAGCTCATTGAACATCTGTACAACTTCTTCAGTCTCTTCAATCTCTTCTTCTGGACTACTGAGCTTGGAAGTTTCATCTGAGTCACAAACACAAAAAAATGCAAAAATGTGATTTAAGGTGCCAGGGATATTAAAATAAACAGCTTCACCTCTGGGCTTTAATTCGTATGAAATGCACTTCAGCCAGATCAAAATGTCTTTATCCACCGAACTCTGTCTGACAGATTAGCTACAGGGGCACTACACTTCTTTAGCCATGCTAATGCATTTTCCATGGAGAGCGGCAGCTCCTCATCAGTCTTGAAGATGAATAAGAGCCCCCTTGCTACATCTTAGAGATATTAGCTACTCAGTAATACAATTAATCAACACAGTGCTAATGAGAGACAGTCGGCTCACGTCAGACGCTCCGGTTTCTCACATACATCAACTGCACGGTCAAGCTACGCTAAAATTCACTCAAATATTAATTTTTTGTAGTTTTAATGTGTCAGTGTGATCTAGCTGTACTCACCCTCTGACTGCGCAGTGTGACTCCCGCTGATTTGAAGTCAGGGAATTTGATGCCTGCAGTCTCTGGAACAGCCTGGGAAAAAAATGTCTTGTAAAATATGACAAATGACACCTGTTTTCACAGGGTTTCATCAGTTACATGACATACGGCTGTTCCATCAAAATAATATAAAATGATGATCAGAAAATATGAAGACAGTTGAATTTTAACTGAGTGCATTAGAATATTGTACCTAAGTATTACAGATCAGAACGTAGCAATAATAAAAGAATTCAAGCTCCTTAAAAAATGTTTTAATTTGGTAAAGAGTATTCCTCAAGTACAAAAGCTTCATTTATAGCCTTTTGTATCATACAACATACCGGTTTTTCTGTTTCTCTTTTTTGTGGGAGCTTTTTCTTGGAAACTCTCTTTTCAGCTCGTCGTAGCTCTGTGGTTGTATCAGCTGCCTTAATGAGTTTCTGAAGATCCTGGGCCTTCTTCTCCCGCTCTTTTTTTCTGTTCTCTATCTTTCTTAACTCCTGAATAAGATATTCCTCTTCTGCCACCTGCAGGAAAAACAAGGAAAGTGAAATTACTGCTTTTAACATACTGACAAAGGTCAAATAACATTTTATATATTTTTTTAATTATTATCAATTAATTAATCAATTAATAATATATATTTTTAAATGTTTATATTTTATTACACACAATTCATTTTATTATTAATTATAGCAACAACAACCGCATTATCATACTTATTATTTCAGACAGGAAAAGTTTAATCTAAAATATATTGAAACAATATTTCAAAAATGTGTTTTATAAAAAGATTACTAACTTGCTCAGGTGTTCGATTAAAGAGTTTCTCTAGTTGCTCTTTGTGCCGTCTTTCATGACCAGCATCAAAGATGTATATCTCGGGCTCTGTCCCTGTAGCTGCACGAACTTTTGTCAGTTTACCACATATACTGTAATACCTTTCTTTCAGGTCTTCCACAGAACGTTTCTGAAAAACACCATTGGAATACGCTAGAGAAAAATATTTGCTTTAAATAAATAGATATATAAATATATCTTAATTGAGTACTGCAGCAGAGTGAGGGACGGAATAATTACTCTGCATTGTTGGTGGTCATAACGATCATGAACCACAATTAACAATTAACAACTAAAAAAAGACAAAGATAATTGTAAAGCAAGATGAAATCTGAAAAATAAATATTGTTTACATTTAAAGAAGTAAATGAAAATTTAATGAAAATTAAAACTGTCCTTCATATTTTAATTGACTGATTAGAATTAGAGGGGGAATACATTTTATTTTGTTGAAGCGGGCTCTCTTGGTTGTTGGTGTTTCTATGGACTTCTTTTTTTCTAAAAGAGGTAATACTCAAATATTGGAGGAGATAAAAATAAAATAAAAAACATATAAATATCAATATAGCTTGACTTACTTTGATGCACTTCCAATTCTCCACTATCCTTAAAGTAAAGTAACACTTGAGTATATGCATTTGAAGACTTTGCACATATAAATAATTTGCGTCGTTCTCTCACCTTGTCTGAATTGATGAGGTCTTTCTTACTGATGGGAACATCGTTTTCCCTTCACCCAGCTCCAGAATGTCCCTGACATCTGCACCAGTAGCCATGGCTTACTACGCGATCAGTTAACGAGTGCCACAACGTATTAATTAAAGGTGAATACAGGTCGTTAGTTCGTTCAGAGGACCTCAAGACAATGTTGCATTGCTGCCACCTACAGGACTCAATTTTTCAAAACCTCTTCCTCAGACCTGACGTTCATCAGAAAGAAAAACATGTCGTCTGTCAACACCTCTACTGGTCAAAATATCACTTAAATGATAATTTGGTTCTCTGAGAAACAGCAATTATTAAATGAAATTGTGCACTTCACCAAACAAGACATTAGTTGTAACAACCTTCTCCTGATCCATTGTTTTTAACAAAATCTTTGTCCTCCTCCCCTTCAAATATAATTTCTTTGCCAGAATGTGCCTGAACCTGAAGGCAGGTCCAGTAAATCCACTAACGCAAAGTTTTCCTCTTACTATTTCCTTCTATCCCTTAAATTTCTCCACTTTTGTAATAGTTATTTATCAACAAAGTTTAAATTCTATCCTTAATTTAAGCAAATGGCCCCCTAAAGCAAAGCACAGAGCCAAAATGTCTGAATCCACCAGCTTAAATA
Organism: Betta splendens; assembly: GCF_900634795.4. Lineage (NCBI taxonomy): Eukaryota > Metazoa > Chordata > Actinopteri > Anabantiformes > Osphronemidae > Betta > Betta splendens. Next base: position 7,914,774 of record NC_040884.2, on the reverse strand, counting down.
GTTGATGACCTGATGGGAACGACTCAAAGGCTATGTGAAACATGGAACAGCCCAACCAGAACACGAACAGGGGATGTCACACTTAGATCTTTTTTTTCTATAAGTTCATTCATCATGAAAGGCTTTCGTTGCAGCTGACCTGAAATCGGCTGAAATAGTCAGTCAGAACAACGACATCTGCTGGTTATCTATGAGAACTGCAACTGCAACTGACCATCAAACCCGTGAGGGTTCACTGTCACAGTTCATGTTTTATTGTCAAATAAAAGAGATTTAATCAGCGTTGTGTAATTATGTTTCTCTGAGGAAGCAGAGGAACCATTTGTCTTAATATGGCAAATGTGTTTGTCATTTTCTTAAATGATAATCAATTTGTATTTGGAAATTGTTTCCTTAGAACATGGCTTTAAGTCACAAACACACAGAGACAGTGGTGTTGTCAACTAAAATTTCAAACTTAAAAACTTGTTTTTAAGTAGTGCTGTTTAATTTTGTAAAATCTACATGCTTTATTAACACATATACTACCTACTAATGCATTAAATCCCCATATATTATTCTGGTGCAGTAGCTCAGGTGCCTTTGATTGTTATCTCATTTTCATATATCACTCCAGTCCCATAAGATTAGGCAGTGTTATCAAGTACAGAAGGGGAACTCAACTTGGACAGTTGTTATGAGAGAATCATTTTACCTTTAATAAAATGGGAGGAAGTGGGGATGGAAAGAGACATGAGGCCCGGAGTGGTAGGCAGACACAAAGTGCTTGTAAATGTCTGGCAAAGCAGGCATCGGATCTATGGAGGGTCAGGTGGGCCACCAATAAGCAGTGGGAGGGTGTGTTTCCCCCAGCCGTGCACCAGGGACCAGCAGAGATGTGGCGGCGGACGTGCTGGAACTCTTAGGCCCAGCATTACAGCAGAAATGTGTTTCTGCATGCACTTGTGCTGATCAGCCTCACCCAGGCTGGATAATATGCAGCATGGGCAGACCACAGGTCGCCCCGGGTCATGAAACGGCCTCCTCCGTGTCAGAGCCTGACTTGATTTCCCTTGATGTAAAATGCTTTTCCCTGTTTTGATCGGGCTCCCTGTCAATTTCTATTCAGTTTTCTGTCTGCAAGCATTTGACAAAGACCAGACCATCAGACAAATCAGCAGGTTTATGGGTGTATGGAAATAAATCTCAGATTCACTGGCATGCTCAGTCAAGACTCTGCAGGTTAAGCTCGGCACATTCTGTGCAAAATCCAATGCATTTTCCCTCCTCACCACACCCTTAATTTCTAAATCTAATCCTCTGTCCACCCCCGACACCATCAGTAAGCCCACCTTAATTGCAAGGAGCAGCTACTTTGAGGCTTCTCTAAATATGGCAAATGAGCAGCCCGCTCACCAGAAGAATAACATCAAATATCATAGAGTGTGGTGAGAAGTGCCAGATCAACAAGTGTCAATTCATTTCAATTGGAATGAAGCCTGGCAATTTACAGTTGATCTTGCCTCATCTAAGGCAGAGCAATGGTGGAGGTAGGGAGACGAGCAGTAATTGAATGAAATGTCACGGAGTTATTGGCTTTGTCACAAAGATGCTGGCTAGGTCAGACAGGGAGGGGCTGGAGAAGTCTCATTAGTAGGTGGCGGTCTGTGTGTGTTTGTGTGTGTGTGTGTGTGTAAGGTCAGTGGTGCATCTATGTAAATGAACAACTGAGATGATGTCCACCTCCTGTGTCCATCTTGTCCAAGAATAAACATGCGGGCGCCTTCATTGTGTTCAGAGCAACTAACATCCTTCTCTATTGTAATGGAAATTTATTCTATGTGAATGTGTTTTCTATTGTAGTACAACTTTAAATTATCTATATAATTCAATGAGTATTGTTATTTGTTCAATGTGTTATGAAGCATTGCATTCGTTATAAAATGATCAAATGTATGAACACCCTGTTCTGTCTATGTCACAACTGTCACTGAGCTGTGAATGACCATGAAACTGTTTAGGCGGATAAGAAGTCACATCTTGACTCCCTAGACACAATAGAGATATTAAGGGAGGCACAGAGAGTGAGAGATTTCAAAATACACTGTCGCAGGGCAACTGCACTGTTTGTGTACTTCTCTTCTTGCAAGAACAAATCACAGAAAGACAACTTTGGCGCTTTTATTGATTTTTGCCTCTACACTATATATCAGCTTCTTCTTGTCCTCATCAAGGCTTCTTTACCTTTTTCACCGAAGAGGAGCTCGATGCTGACTCTCTCCGTTTGCGCTACAATATCAAACAAAAAAAAAAAAAGTTAAAAAGGGATTTCTGACAATTTCTGTAATGTCAGTGTGATGTTAGGTGAATGGCCAATTACAAATACACCTCAGGGAATGTGGTCATACAAAGTCACACTATTAATGTTTAATAAATTTAATGAATTCACAACTAGCAGAAAATAGAGCATTCTCTCAACTACTGATAATTGGAGTGTATACTGTGCAGACTTACTGAGTTAGGGGTAAGGGGTGCTCCTACAACATCAATGATCTGTTCCTTGGCTTCCACCTTGATGTCATCTGTGTTGGGCCAAGACAGAGCTTCACCCCCTGGGGTTGACAGTGTAATGCTGTTGGTGGCGTTGAGTTCACCACCCAGTGATGCAGCAGTGAGTCCGGTCCCTATAGTTCCTCCACACCCACCTCCAGTGCCAGCCTTCAGTAGTGCCTCGTAGCGGTGACGTAACATCTGTTGCTCGTATTCACAATTGCTGTGGGCTTGCTTAAGCTCATACAGCAGCACCAGGTCACTACGCAGCTCATTGAACATCTGTACAATCTCTTCAGTGGGCATTGGGTTAAGGTCTACAAAAAAAAAATAACGTAAGGATGATTGAAAGTTAAATTTGAATTAAACCACCACGCATCTGGTATACAACTTGGAGATTATCATGATGACTTGAGCATGTTGGTGTAAAAAGTGACTCGTACAATTTGCTAAATATTTTTTGTACAGAGCTTTTAGGTTAATGTTATATACAGCTCAGAGCGTTTTTTGGAAACTTAGATTAAAAGTTTAGCAGATACAGTCAGGACCCTTGATGCTGTTAACATTAATGAGAAGAGAAACTGTGTTCCATTTTTGTTTTTATCAAAATGCAAAACTTAAAAATGTTGGACTGCAGATGTTCCCACTCACCCACTCCTTGCTCTATCAGGATCTGCTCAATAGCCTTGATCTTCTTCTGGCCTACTGAGCTTGGAAGTTTCATCTGAGTCACAAACACACAAAAATGCAAAAATGTGATTTAAGGTGCCAGGGATATTAAAATAAACAGCTTCACCTCTGGGCTTTAATTCGTATGAAATGCACTTCAGCCAGATCAAAATGTCTTTATCCACCGAACTCTGTCTGACAGATTAGCTACAGGGGCACTACACTTCTTTAGCCATGCTAATGCATTTTCCATGGAGAGCGGCAGCTCCTCATCAGTCTTGAAGATGAATAAGAGCCCCCTTGCTACATCTTAGAGATATTAGCTACTCAGTAATACAATTAATCAACACAGTGCTAATGAGAGACAGTCGGCTCACGTCAGACGCTCCGGTTTCTCACATACATCAACTGCACGGTCAAGCTACGCTAAAATTCACTCAAATATTATTTTTTTGTAGTTTTAATGTGTCAGTGTGATCTAGCTGTACTCACCCTCTGACTGCGCAGTGTGACTCCCGCTGATTTGAAGTCAGGGAATTTGATGCCTGCAGTCTCTGGAACAGCCTGGGAAAAAAATGTCTTGTAAAATATGACAAATGACACCTGTTTTCACAGGGTTTCATCAGTTTCTTTCACACACGGCTGTTCCATCAAAATAATATAAAATGATGATCAGAAAATATGAAGACAGTTGAATTTTAACTGAGTGCATTAGAATATTGTACCTAAGTATTACAGATCATTACGTAGCAATAATAAAAGAATTCAAGCTCCTTAAAAAATGTTTTAATTTGGTAAAGAGTATTCCTCAAGTACAAAAGCTTCATTTATAGCCTTTTGTATCATACAACATACCGGTTTTTCTGTTTCTCTTTTTTGTGGGAGCTTTTTCTTGGAAACTCTCTTTTCAGCTCGTCGTAGCTCTGTGGTTGTATCAGCTGCCTTAATGAGTTTCTGAAGATCCTGGGCCTTCTTCTCCCGCTCTTTTTTTCTGTTCTCTATCTTTCTTAACTCCTGAATAAGATATTCCTCTTCTGCCACCTACAGAAAAAAAGAGCGAAGAAATTACAGCATTTAAAAATTCTGCAAAATAAAAAAATAGTAATTTGATAAATACAAATTATTTATATTATAAATAATAAACTATATTTAAAAAACGTGTTTTATAAAAAGATTACGAACTTGCTCAGGTGTTCGATTAAAGAGTTTCTCTAGTTGCTCTTTGCGCCGTCTTTCATGACCAGCATCAAAGATGTAAATCTTGGGCTCTGTCCCTGTAGCTGCACGAACTTTTGTCAGTTTACCACATATACTGTAATACCTTTCTTTCAGGTCTTCCACAGAACGTTTCTAAAAAACACAATTGGGAGACGATACAGAAAAATATTTGCTTTAAATGTACAGGATTTTGCAATATATCCTAATTAAGTGCTGTAGCAAAATGAGTAACTGAATAATTACTCTGTATTGTTGATGGTCATAACGATCATGAACAACAATAAACCGCAGGTCAAAGCGTTTGCACAAGTCAAATAAGTGGTCTGTTTCAGCTTTAGTCCAGCCATCGTCATGAAGGTGAACTTGATACTCCTGCTCCGAGTACACGGGTACCTGCACGGTCTAAAGGGCAGAAAAACAAACACATATATAATTGTAAATCAAGAAGAATAAAGAAAAGGAGTGTTTACACCTAAAGACGTAATGAAAAAAGTTGTGCATCATATTTTAATTGACTGATTGAAATTAAAGGGAAAGTTATCCTTACTTTGTTGAAGCGGGCAAAAGGGTAGTCTTTGCCCTCCTCTGCCACACGTCTCCAATGGTGGAATATAGCGCCATCTCTGCGAGCTGGATTCGTAAAGGGCATCCACTTCCAAGGACGTACTTTTTTACAGCCAAGTTTTGCTTTAACCGTTCGGTAGCCCTGAGTCGTGTCACTTGGCAGGAGAGGGGGTGCGTCTCTGTAGTTTAACAGGAAAAAGTCTTTACTGTAACAAAATCAGATATACCTAAAACATGTCAAATCTGCTTCATCTCTTTTGCCAGTTTTACTGGGACAATTTGCAGACACAGGTAAGTGGTAAAATACCATATAAACAATGCGTAAAATAAGAGAGACCATTTTTTACAATATGTGTACAATAGAATAGACAAGCTTTCCCTTTGCTGAAACATTCCATTTCTAGCCAGCTGTTGTGGTACCTTTGGGTTTCAACACTATAAAATCATAGTTGTCGTGTTGCTGTTACATTTTAAATCATAATAAAGAAACTAAATATACACATTTAAACCATGTAATTAAATGTATTTATAGATTAAGTAATGGTTCTATGACGCAGAGTGAATGTACTGTTTCAGGACATGACTCCAAAACAAAACCCATACTTCTTATCTGAATAGAGCAGAGCATAGACCTCTCTGTGCATTCCCTCTGGTCTCTTGAAGGTCAGCGTTTCTGTGGACTTCTTGTTTTTTTTCTGAAACAGGTAAAAGAGGGAGTCATTTCTTAAAGGAAAAAAAATCTAACAGAAAATTATAGATACTAATATGCCTCAAGATGCTGTTAAACACAAATTCTCTACTATTTCTAAAGTAAAGTAGCACTTGAGGATATGCATTTGAAGACTCTGTACATATAAATAATTTACGTTGTCTCACCTTGTCTGAATTGATGAGGTCTTTCTTACTGATGGGACCATCGTTTTCCCCTCCACCCAGCTCCAGAATGTCCCTGACATCTGCACCAGTAGCCATGGCTTACTACGCGTTTAGTTAACGAGTGCCACAACGTATTAATTAAAGGTGAATACGATTCGTTCATTCACAGGACCGGACAGGAAGAGTGATGCGGCGCCGTTACTATCCAAGGATTCCGCTTCCAGCTAGCTTAAAAGCTATTGCTAACGTTACCATTGCTAAGGAACGTAACTTTTTCACAAAACAGCATAAAATAGCAAATTTATATAATCCGCGGACTTGTGTTGCCGCTGAAGTATCTACCATGCGCGAACGATACAAATTTAACCTCAATTCTTAAAAAAATATTACGCTATGGTTAAGGCTGTTGTTGGTGATGGATAGTAGTAAGCTAGCAATCGGTACAGACTGTCTATCCACTTCCACTTCCGCTGACGTCTTCTTCTTCGTCGTGGTTACGGCGGCCGGCAACCTTAACGGTGCATTACCGCCCCTAGCGCAATCCTCTGACTCAAGTCCTATTAATAAATGTTAGACAAAAGGGCTTCAAAAATATTTTAATTCTAGGTCGGATTAATCTGACAAAAAAAATAAAGCGATAACATCCATCAACCAGAAAGATTCTGATTCATCCTTCTGATTCATCCGTCTGTGTACGCTCCAGCGCAGTAGGTGGCGGTAATGCACCGTTGTGTTAACTGCTATTCATCAATACAAATCACGAAGAAGTAGTTTAAAAGTTCCCAGCATGCTTTGGTCAGTTAGAGACTTTTCTCGTCGCCATTTTCTGTCGCAGAAGTGGTCTCCTGAATCGCTCAGCTACTTCTTTTTATCTTGTGCCTCGGTGCCGTTTGAAAACTAAATCAAATTACATACTTGCGTAAGACGCTAAACTACTTCAGAAGATGTCTACCGAGCAGACCGAAAGCGCCGCCGAAAATGTAGGCCAGCAGCAGGCGCCTCAGCAGCAGCAGGCGCCTCAGCAGCAAGCGCCTCAGCAGCAGGCGCCACCGCCGCAGCAGCAGCCCCAGCAGCCGCAGCAAGGGTATGGCTTCTTTGTTGGCTTCTGCTAACATATGTAGCTAGTCGCGATCGTGTAGATCTACAACGAAATGAAATCGATATGTCGTGTGATATTTGAGCAGTATTAAATAGGTAAAAATGGCATGTGGTGTAGTTGTACGTTAGCGGGCCTTGTCTACAGGTAGTTGCTATAAGCCTTTGTCTACGGGTTAATGGCGTGTTTGAGGCCCGTCTATTTCCAGAAAGAATGTATTTCACCATTGCTTCAATTCGACTAATCTTTGATGCACTCGCATTGTTTTTATTCTTCCACGCGCAGCTATGCTGGAAAATAAACCAATTGTCTATTTGATTAGCGTGTACGTAGGTTATACCGTTAATCTGTTTCCTATGAGCGGCCTCGCCATGCGGCCTAGGCGCAGTTGTCTGGACTTGAGGCCGTTACACTTTATTCATTAAACTTCTTTCAATTTCCGGCAGTATTTCGTATTAACCAGGTGGTCGAAAAGCTGTTAATATCTATGAAAACGATTATTTTTGCTGAATTAGGTTGTCATGGTGTGCTAATTTTAGCTTTGTCCTTAACTTTAACCCAGGCATTACAGTTTGCATTTTATTTCATTTTGCACAGAGAACTGAATGGAAAAGCCAAGCATGAGCCAAATTCAAGCCGGAAGGAGAGGCCCCAGAAGCGAGGTGGAGGTGGGCGCTACGAGCCCTATGGAAATGCAAACAAAAGATACCGCGTCTTTGTCAGCAACATCCCGTATGATGTGAAGTGGCAGGCCCTAAAAGACCTGATGAAAGACAAAGGTAAGGTACTCGGATAAGCTTCCAAGCTCAGCTTTGGATCTAACTAAGATCCTGGGTGACTTTCTTTGACCACTGCAGCCTTTAAAAGCTTTGGGCGATTTTTGCAGGAATAGCAGTGGTACAACGTTGCTCGCGATCTCATGGGAATCAGGGCTTTGGATGAGGTCCCTCTTATTTGTCTGTCAACTGAAGAGTTGCTGCAGACTTGCTCTAGTGCAGTAGAATCGTGTGTTGCATTCAACATTTTTCTACAGAGGTTTTTGTGAAGTTTGAACGTTTTGATGTGTAAAGTTGGTAACACCAATGTGAATATCCAGTGTTTTGGGATCATCAGTGGCATAATGAGACGTACCTCTAAGAAATGAAACCTGTACTTTTGCTATAACTGAATTTTGTTTAGTCACAGGGAATGACTTGCTCTCATGCAACATGTGATTAATGGGGAAAAACTTGAACATTCAAGCTTCATTTGTAAATTGGTCAGCATTTTTGAAAAATATCAGATTAGGATATTTGCGATGCAGATATTGTATAAAGCATTATCTCATTGCCTTTTATGGGTTTTTATGTGCTGCTAGTCATGTGAAAATAGTTGTTTAGTTATGGGATATTCGAAAGCTTTTCTGACTGGAGTTAAATTGCATTTTCTTTTTTAGGTGTGACCTTGACAAGCAAATGTTTTCTCAGCAGATCTCCATGTTGTGCCAGAAACGGCGATGCGTTGGGGATTTCTTTGGGGTACAGGTCTACAAAATGAAGCAACTTCTTACGCACTGTCCTTGTCTCCAAATGTTTGGTCACTGATGTCCATTAATTGAACAGATGTGATCTGAAATGAAAGCGTGGCTGGTCGACACTGAATCAAAATTCTGACTCTACATTCATGTTTGTAGTTAGAGAGGTTTCTGTCCCCTTAGAGTTTTTGTTAGGGTCAGTTTTCTAGTTGTAGGTCTCCGCTAAGGCTTGGCTGATGGGAAAATGTGTTGAATCATTAACCTGAGGTTTAAATGGTGACATTAGACAAAGTATGAAAAGTTTGCAATGAAATGGGCTGAGGCACTCAACAGGGTTTGCCAACTTTTGAAATAATTTTGGTTAATTATGGTCATGAAGATGGTGGTGTTCACTGCATTATACCCTTCTAGGAATTCTGATGGCCATTTAACAGTTGTTGTCATCAGTCTATTGCTTTTGGTGCTTCAGGAGAAATCTAACAAGGACAGGCTAAGAGGTCTTTGAGACATAAGCTTGCTTTTTGTAGACCTGTACCATATTGTGCTGCTGCGGAGGTGCTGGGGGAAGGCTCAGGACCTGGCTCAGGAGAGTTCAGTCGCTGGCCACCCTACTTGTGTTTCTGCTCTAAACCCCCATTGTTCTCTCGGCTTCTCTCCCCTTGGTGTGTGTCGTCTCTGGAATCTGATTTGTAGTGGGTGAGGTAACGTACGTGGAACACTTAATGGACGCAGAAGGCAAATCGAGGGTAAGTGCAAATACATACAAATAAAAATATGAATAAACCTAGACAAAGCTGTTTGTGTCAGCTTTGGTTTCTTTTTTTTCCTTGTTGGGAATTGTTCAGAAAACTGGCGGAGTGTGAAATGGTGACATGTCAGGCATGTTATGGTGTCGCCTGTGGCAATGACTCGAAGCGCCCTGGAGGGTTGATTCTCTTTTATAAAAGGACAGCTTCTTTGTAGCCAATCCTTTGGGATTGCTGTAGCTGATAATGTCCTTTTTGGTTGCTGGAATTCCTCCTAGTCTGCAAAAGGTTGTTACAAGGCTGTTTTAGAAGGTTGTTAAATGTAACTTATCTTGAACTGTTTTACTGGAAGTCACCTCCAATATCTTAGTGGGGAATCCTATTTCACTGTGGATTTTCTTCCCTTTTGGATGTTGGAAAATTAGTGTTCATATTCACCACTTGCCTGGATTGTGTTAATGATGGAAAAAATGTGAGTTGTTAATGTAATTTTATTTGGAAGAACAGAGCTGTGGCCAAGGATGTAGGTTTGTGTGAATTCTTGAATGTGCATGAGAATTTTTTATGTATTCATTGTGTCTTCATCTGTTCAAATTATTGCTGTTACTAATTTTGACTTTTCTCCAATTTTGGTGCGGCCTCTTCTGATGATTTCTTTCAAAGGGTTGTGCGTAAGTATTGTCGATTTATTCCCATTTACAGTTGTTTCAATGAACAAACCCTATCAGGTTGACATAATAAATGACATTATAGGTGTGTTAACTGGTGTAACTCATGCTTGTGGTTTGTAGGCACTGTAATGGATTTAACTAGGCAATATGTGTGTATGTATGTCAGTGTTGTTGAGTTCAGGACTGAAGAGCTAATGAAGAAAGCTGTTGAGAAGGTCAACAAGCACAACCTCAATGGACGACCTCTGAAAGTAAAAGAGGTAGGCAACAGCAGCAGTAGAGTTGTGGCAAAAGGTGTGGAACTCTCTAATATTGTGATGTTTCTTTTGCTAGGACCCTGATGGTGTGATTGCTCAAAGGGAAATCAATAAATCACAAGGTGGAGGCCCTCCAGGTGGACATGGTGGAATGGGGGGAATGGGTGGAATGGATCGCATGAACATGGATCGAATGGGTCCTGGACCAAATGGCTCCATGGTCAACATTCCACCAAGCCTGATGAACAACCCCAACATCCCTAATGAGATCATCCATGGTCTCCAGGCTGGCAGGATTGGCAGCACTGTGTTTGTGGCTAATGTAATGCTTTGTTTACAGAGATATAATTGATAAATTTATGTTAATAATCCAGACACAAATGGCATTCTTCAAGTTTTTTTTTTGTATTTGTTTTTATAGCTTGACTACAAAGTGGGCTGGAAGAAGCTGAAAGAGGTTTTTTGTATGGCTGGTATGGTGGTGAGGGCTGACATTCTTGAGGACAAGGATGGGAAAAGTAGAGGCATGGGCACAGTGACATTTGATATGCCCATTGAAGCAGTCCAAGCTGTCTGTATCCTTTTAAAGCATTGTGACTAAACCTTGAATAAGGAGTTAATTGAGTGTAATTATGTTCATGATTTATTACTTTCCTTAATGGCTTTGCAGCTATGTTCAATGGACAGCTGTTATTCAACAGGGTCATGCATGTTAAACTGGTATGTTGCCTATACCGCTCTCTATTGGATCTCTGAATGATCTGAGAACACTGTCTAAATGTGTTGTTGTTGTTGTTCCTTTAGGATGAGAAGTCCCTGCCCAAAGATTTTGGTCCTCCTGAGAGAGCTAATACTCTTCCCCGTAAGTGTACACTTTTTTATGGTAGCAACTAGTACACAAAGGGACACCAGTCAACCTATTTGGGGCAGTAGATTATTACAACCAATCTTAGTACAGGTGGTAACAACCATGGTTAGTATGGTAACATACCTATTACGCAAAGCTTTAGTTTGACACGATTGGATTTGTTCATATACAAAACTGTAATTAAATATTATTTCTATTCACCTGATTGTCCCAGGCGGCCTGAGTGGTGTTGGTTTGGGCCTGGGGCCTGGTGGCCAGCCCATCGATGCTACCCAACTTAACAGAGGTGGTGGTGGTGGTGGTGGTTGTGGAGGCATGGGCAATATGGGCCCAGGAGGTAAGGACATTTATTTATTTATTCATTCATTCAAATAATTGAATATAAACTACAAAATGCTCTGCTTTTCACTGTCTTTTGTAGGAATGGATGGAATGGGCTTTGGCAACATGGGAGGTCGCATGGGGGGAGGTACGTACACAAACCGTGACTATTATACCTGTCCCATCTGCTGTTGAAGCATACACTTCGCTCTAAATGATCACAGTGTATGTACAGCAGCCCAACAGGAGATTTGGCATTAGAGAACTATGAATTTGAATAGACAAATGATTTACATACCTAACATGTCTGTAGATTTCCTGTTATTAATGTTGATGTTAAACTTGTTTCTCCTGTGTTTAGGAATGGACAACTTTGGAGGATTGAACAATATGGATCGATTTGGTTCTTCAGGAATGGGCAGAATGAATGGTAAGGGTGAGTTTTTGAGATGAGTATCCAAAGCAAACGTGAATCGCTTTCACGTTTTGCCTGATGTTTCTAATGGTTTAATTTCTTGCATTGTTAGAGATGGACCGGGGGATTGGTGGTGCTTTTGACAGGGAGTTTGGGCGAAATGAAATGGGAATGTCTCGTAATAATTTTGGAGACTCGTTTGAAAGAGGAATGGGTTAGTATTTCAGGTTTACTTAGTGTAACGTTCTCTAGGCCCAGACAGGTGACTGGCCTTTTTTGTTGTTTGTTTATTTAATTCTTTTCTTTTTTTTTTTTTTTTTTTTTTTTTTTTTTTTACAGGAGGTTCCCTGGGCATGGATCGTATGAGCTCTGGCATGGACCGCCTAGGAACTGGCATGGACCGCATGACTGGAATGGACCGCCTGGGCATGGACAGGATGGACCGTGGCTCCGACCTGGACAGAATGGGGTCCGGCTTCGACCGAATGGGCTCAGGGATGGACCGGCTGGGACCCAGTATGGACCGGCTAGGACCTGGCCTGGACCGCATGAGCTCCAACATGGATCGCCTTGGACCAACTGGGTTTGACCGCTTAGGCCCGTCTGGTTTGGATCGCATGGGTTCTGGCATGGACTTTGGGTCCCAAATGAATATGGATCGCATGGGCAACACCAGCCTTGACAGAATGGGCAGCAGCTTTGACCGTTTCCCTTCTGGAAGCCTCGACCGCATGAGCTCTGGCATGGACCGGATGGGATCTGGAGGTGTAGGTGGCCAGTTTGATCGCTCTGGTGATTTGGATCGTGGTTTTGGTGGCAATTCCTTTGGAGGAACTGGAACCGGTGGGCCTGGAACTGGAGGAAGCAATGTCAGGAAGGGTTGCCAGATCTTTGTAAGAAATGTAAGTGTTTGTTCATTAAAAATGGATTTACTTTATTTTTACCTTCTCACCTTCAATTTCATTAATTCCGAATGGCTTTTTTTTTGCAGCTGCCCTTTGACTTCACCTGGAAGATGTTAAAGGATACCTTTAACACATGTGGTAAGAATAGCTTACAAATATGTCGAGAAAGTGTCTAAAGTATAGTATAAGAACTGACTAATGACAATGGTGCTCTTTGTTGTCTCCATACAGGCATGGTCCAATATGCCGATATAAAAATGGAGAATGGGAAGTCCAAGGGCTGTGGAGTAGTCCGCTTCGACAGCCCTGAAACAGCTGAGCGTGCCTGCCGAACCATGAATGGCTATCGGCTGAATGGAAGAGAGATCGATGTTAGGATTGATCGTAATGCATGAGTTATCTTATAGCTTATAGTCAGCAATGTGCTTCTCTGTATCATCTGAATCACTCATCAGCATATTAGACTCAGTTTGTTATCTGTGATGGTGAAAATGTTTTTAGTTAGAAATTTGTAACAATGAAACTGTTTTAGTTTCCAAGTTTTTTTTTTTATTTTAGAGACCAAACTTTTAATTTTTTTTCCTCCTTACCGTTCACCTGTCATTGCCTTTGTTGTTTTGATAAATAAACCTTGATATTTGAAACGTGTCTTTTGTGTCATTGCCTCTTAATGTTTAGGATGCAACATTCATATTTCTGCGTGGCAATGGTTTTAAGTGAAGACTGTTGTTTGTCCTTTGTTAAACAAGATGCATTTAGTCAGATAAGGATTTTCAATAAATAGATGTTTGCTCGGTGTTGTGGATTTAAGCACACGACATCGGAAGACCCTCCCTCCGTAGCCAAGAGGGTCACCACCGGAAGAAGGTCACAGGCACTACATTCAAGATGGCGGCCCCCTTGTTTCAGTGTTATCAGGTGAGCGCTTTGCACGTTTTGTTCCGCAGCTTCACGCTTACAGCGTCTTTAGAAAAGTAAATTGAGGGATTAACGTTTGTTTTTCTACGAGTGTGTTCCACAACATTTACTAGATTTAATTTCCTTCAGCGTCTGCTAGCTTCCTGTTAGCTTGCTAACTTAGCTATCATCTAAGAGAAGCAGCCGGTGTTTGGACTTTGAATTTAATTTTAAAGTTTAGCTTTTAACAAGGCAGAAGTACAACTTGGGTGCTTTAGCGCTTCTAATAAATAGGTTATTTTTGTATCAACAATGAACACTAGAACAAGTGTGCGACGCTTATCCAACACCACAGTTAAAGAGACTTTTCATTTTATTCCAACGTTTTATGTACAATTAATTGAGCAGACATGTGGTTTGAGCCTGCCTGTTGCACCTGTTTCCAGGCATATCTAAGAAGGGTCTGTTTAGCATTCCCTTCGTCTTTCCTGCTGCTTCACAACAGACCCAACGTCCGCAGGATACGTGGGTTCGTCTCAAGCTCCCATCGGGTACAAACACATCACACATGCTGTTAGCGCCACGTGGTTATGCTAAAGCTGTACCTTTTTATTTGGTCCAGTTAACACCGATTGACTATGAATAGACACACTGTAGAGATGTGAGTGGTGAATCAAAATAACAAAGTGTAGTGTGTCGAGTCCAGCTCGGGGTTCATATTTGTTTCTCCTGTTTCAGATTTACTATGTGCCCCGGTCACCCTCTCTGCAGGTAAGGTACATGTCAGGGGAAAAGGGTGGCGGCAGGAAAGGTTTCCTGGGGGAGTTTCTGGACAGCCTGAAGCAAGAACTTAACAAGAACAAGGAAATGAAAGAAAGTATCAAGAAGTTTCGTGAAGAGGCCAAAAAACTGGAGGAGTCAGACGCATTGAAACACGCTCGAAGGAAATATGTCAGTATACATCAATCACCTTTACTGTCAGTGTTATTATTTTCATAACATGGAACAGAAATCCTGATTTAACACCTTATTAGATTGTCTGTTTCTGTCCCAGAAAACTATTGAGTCTGAAACAGTGAGAACATCTGAGGTCCTAAAGAAAACAATAGGTAATATCTCAGAGACAGTAAAAGAGGTAGGTGTAATTCAAACCACATAAAGGTCATACGTAATCAAATGTTTGGGTCGTTCAGTTAATAAATTAATTTCTTTTTGTAAATTGTCTGTGTGTGTGTGTGTGGTAAGGGGATAGAAGAGGTCAGCCGAACCGATATTGGGAAGAAAATCAAAGAGGGAATGGAGGAAGCGGCCAAAACAGCCAAGACTTCTGCAGAAAGTGTCTCTAAGAGTGGGGAGAAGCTGGGGAAGACTGGCGCGTTCAGGGCAATATCTCAGGTATAGTAGTTATTGAGCGGGTACAAATATGTTTCATTCATTAGAAAGCATACCCCCCAAGTGTTAATACAGACATGTAAATACATTTTCCTTTTTTTACGCTACACAGGTCTCCTTGTAAAGCTATATATATTGAATACATACTGGAATATATTGTAATAATAAAATAATTTTCTTTTTTTTATATATATATCCAACATTAGGGCATGGAGAGTGTGAAAAAAGAGATTGGTGACCTTGGTCACATGGGCCCTTATCGACCTCCTGCCAAACTTAGAAAGAGGAGTGAGTTTTCCTCCAAGGGGGCCGGTGAGGAGAACAAGGTCTTTGAAGCCAACAAGTATGTTATTGTCCTCGTTATTTAACCTCACCTTAAATTACCTTAACTGACTAATCACAGTTATCCAGCCAGAAACCAAGAGAACCTCTAATTTGTTAATGTTATGTTTACGTTAGTCTGTTGTGAATCTGAGACATCATACTGCAGCCATTGTTTTAGTCCCAGGCCATGGTAGTAGTGTTAATGCTTATGCTTTTTATTGTTGTGATTGTGATTTTTGAAGCTACATTTTGTTCTTTTCAGAGAAGCCATGGGTGTGGTGCTCCACAAAGACTCAAAATGGTACCAACAGTGGAAGGACTTTAAAGATAATAACGTTGTCTTCAACAGTAAGAAATACGTGATGTCTTGCTGTCTAGCCTGGAGACTGTGCTTTTTAAAATCTTTTTTAGATTCTTTTTAAATTATCATGTTTGTTTAGTGGATATTAGGTACATTGGTTTGGGGAATATTTAATTTTATTTTTTGGAAACAAAAACAGTGCAGAGTTAAGATTTGATTGTATTCCTATTCTTGTTATTGTTGCAGCACAAGCACTTTTAGTCACTAGGAACGGGGAGACGATTTATTGTGGTCTGTGTTGAACAGTGCGAAATGTACAACATTCAAAAAACATGTATTTGAAAGCATTTGCTGATTTGAGGTCATTATTATTGTTGTGTGTGTGTGCGCGTGTGTGTGTGTGTGTGTGTGTGTGTGTGTGTGTGTGTGTGTGTGTGTGTGTGTGTGTGTGTGTGTGTGTGTGTGTGTGTGTGTGTGTGTGTGTGTGTGTGTGTGTGTGTGTGTGTGCTTGAGATAGTTTCTGTTTCAAATCTGACATTCTTTATTTTCCGTAGGGTTTTTTGAGATGAAGATGAAATATGATGAGAGTGACAACGCCTTCATCAGAGCGTCCCGTGCTGTCACTGATAGGATGACTGACATCATAGGTGAGAAAGTTTGGGTTTGACAGTCTCTAATAAACACATTGAAAAGTTGGTCCAGCAGTACTTATGAAAGCAGAGAAGTGTTATGTTTATTGCCATATTTTTTGTAGCATTAAGCTATGTATATTTAATATTTCAAACCTGTTATTACTTTCGCCCATGCTTAGGTGGGCTGTTTTCTAAGACAGAGATGTCTGAGGTGCTAACAGAAATTCTGAAGGTGGATCCATCCTTTGACAAAGATTCCTTCCTCAAACAGTGTAAACAAGATATCATTCCCAATATACTGGAGGTAAGTTGGACTGGAATCAACGGTCAAACCAGATAATAGTAAGTATATTATATACTGATGTGATGCTACTGATATGATTTAGTAATATAAAACAGATTGACCTTTAAAACTACGTGACTAGGATTTGTCTTCTCCGTTTATTCTGTCACCCTGCAGGCAATGATCAGGGGAGAGCTGGACGTACTGAAGGACTGGTGTTATGAAGCGGTCAGTTCTCACTCACCAACTGTGTTTTGATTAAATGTTTCTTTAACATTGACCTGTAGACAGTGGTTGGACTAAGGTGATATTACAACGAACTGTCTTTAAACTGTAGTTTTTCACAAAATGTTTGTTACTTCATTTCCTTTTTTGGCATCTTGTAGACATACAGCCAGCTCGCACACCCAATTCAGCAAGCCAAGGCCATGGGACTCAAGTTTCACTCTAAGATCCTGGACATAGACAATATTGATGTAAGTTCTTCCAGAAAACATTCCACTGTGACACTTATTTGCACTCCACAGTAAAGGGTGAATCCCTAAACAATGGACCACAAAATTACCAAAAGGTGAGAGTGAGGAGGATTAGCTATAGGTTTCATTGCAAGAGAGACCAGTAGTGGAGGTGAAGTACCCTTTAGTAAAAGTACCAACATCAAAGCCATGATTAGCTAAGTTCATAAGTGAATGGCATCTAAAGTTGTTATTTTAGATGGCCCATATTTTTCAGTATGTGTTTCTGCGTCTCTAGCTGGCGATGGGGAAGATGATGGACCAGGGTCCAGTGCTGATTATCACCTTCCAGGCTCAGTTAGTTATGGTGATTAGAAACACCAATGGAGATGTTGTCGAGGGAGACCCTGTAAGTAAACCACACACCAACAACCACACACCACAGGAAAAAGATTTGATGTGGTCGGATCAGTTTGGGATCAAAGTAGATCATGCTTGGGTATTCACTTAGTTTTAATCTTTTGAGTACATCCAACTAATATTAATGAGACCATTGGGCCACTTGGATTCTTATTTTGTTCAACAACTAAAGGTTTGAGATGTAAATTGGCTGTTTTTTCCAGTTTTGTGAAAGTATCCCCTCAGCTCAATGACTGGCTATGCAGAAAGTTTTTTTTGACTTATCAGAAACAAAAAGTAGATGTTTTGTTACCCTAAAATAACAAATCAAGAACTACCGTCTGTTTTACTTCTTTCAGGACAAAGTGCTCAGGATGATGTACGTGTGGGCTCTGTGTCGAGATCAGGAGGAGCTTAATCCAAATGCTGCCTGGAGACTACTTGACATCTCTGCCTCTAGCACCGAACAGATCCTATAAGACTCTTTGATGTTCACAAAACACACTCATCCAAGGGCAGAACATAATGGACCTGAGCTGGTCCTGGAGCTTATTGGGAAATAAAGGGGAAGAAAGCAATGAGGAACTGAAGGACAGACACATGGGGACATGCCCGCTGTTCATCACAGCAACCTGAACGCGTCACGGGGGTTGGGGTTTTCGGGAGATTCTTGATGCAATTTCTCCATTTGACACTAGAGGGTGGTAGAGTTTCACCAACTGTCTGTTTGTGTGCTGTGTGGTTTTTCGAGTTGTCAAGTAGCTGTTATTGGCTTGAAGGGATAAACAAGATGAACCTGGGTTTTCTCTCCTTTCTCTGTTTACTCATTTCCTCATAACTTCTCTTCCCCTCTGAAGAGGGTGTTGTGGCCAGTGGCTGCTGGTCTTTGTATGTATAATAATTATCCAATGTAATTGTTAAACTGAGAAAAGTTTATATTTATTATGAAAAAATAAAATTGCCCTTGTTTTTCACACCAGCAGATATTTTTGGAAATAAATTTTTATCAAGAAATATTTTTGCTAGAAAAGCCTGCTTCAGATAAAATTCTTTCTGAACATTAAGATTAAGGTTGGGGAAAATTGCTGCTTTCCAGTTAAGTTTCCACAGCAGAGCAGAAGCTCCTAGTAAAATTCGCTTTAATCTGGTCTTATTTTAGTGAGCTGTACATGAAATCTCAAACCTGGTTAAAACAACAAGGTTAGGTCTGTAGCTTTAAATGTATTATTTAATATAAATTCACCATTGTAGGACTTCAGCTTTTGATTTGCCATCGTGTATAGTTCTTTTCAGGGTTAAAACAGAATTTTGTCTGGTGGAGGATCATGTAATGAGCCACTGCTACTTGAAGTTGAATTGTTGTCCTTGAAGAAAATATTTGATGGCAGCATAACCTGCTGTGTCCTACTTTAACCATTAATTTACATTAAAACAAGGACAGGTCCATTTCATACTGATTTAGTGGTGTCCAGCCTGCTCCTGTCAGACTGAATGGCATTGACTCCAACTTCTTCTGCACAGCTACGCTTTTCTTTTGTGCATCCGCCTCTCTCCGTTTGTGCAACATGCAGAAGAAGGGGTGTGGCGCCAGTCGGGATGTTCAACAGTGCTGCGTGCTTTTGGACCGGGATGCCATCACACCAGCTCTGGTGAGAAAGAGGATTATCAGCAAACCTGCACGTTGTGCATTGCTGCACGTGTCTTGTATTTGTCCCTGTAGGTGTAAACCAGCAGCTTTACGTTTCCAGCACTGAACCCGGGTGATGGATCCTCCTGCTGAGCTGTGCTGAGGTTGCAGCTCCCCAGAGTGGTGCCCGTAGCTCAGGATGCAGCGCTGCAACTCACACATGTGAGAGTTCACATCTAGAGAATGTAGAAGACTGGTTTCGTTTGTGAGTTTGCATCATCTTTCACAGAGCAGGAATTGAACAGATTACCTGCATGTCCCAATAGCTGCTGTTTTAACATTGCTCCATTTCACTTATCTGGTTCATAAGGAAGGAAGAGGACGGACAGAAAATATACATGCAGCACATATGCACAACCAGCTGTCCCTCAGTTCATGTGTCATGTGGCGTCGTGTGTGATTTTAGTCACACAGAAAACGCACGTCACTGTCAGAAGAGCGGTGAAGGTAACAGTAGCACATATAAATAAATGTGGTGCCAGGTCTCCAGGAAGCGGAGAAGTGTCACACAGGCTCTATCACTCGATGGGTGACTGCTGACATCACGCGATGACCTGAGATCTGCTGTGGCAGCGCTGGCAGAACTACCAGCCTCCTGACGGCTGCTCAAAAAGAAGTGAAGCCAGTAGACACACGCTGAAAAGTGCTCAACGTGGAAGGAAAATCAAATCGAAATAAAATATGTTTATATTATAATTGATAGAGAATCAACCTTAACAGTAGAATATATTAAAACAATTATTTAGAAAACAAACAAAGCAAAAAACTGAAATCAAGTGAGTATTAATTGAGTCGCTGGAACTATGATGTCATCACCAACCGTGGTTTTGTTTTCCTTACACTTATGAGGTCACGGCTGTATTATTCCTTGCTGCGAAGACTGACTATTCATCTTTATTTCTCAAATGCAAATTCCCAACACATGTCAAGTGTTTCTTGCCTGCCAGCCATTCTTTTATTTAACATCCGCCCCATTTCCTTTCGTCTCTGTCATCTGTCTGATGCCCCATTAACTATGCTGTCCTTGAGCTCCCCAGGCGTCTAGTCTCAATTCAACCGGCGTTGTCCTTTTCCACAGCCCTCCTTCTGTCTAATTATCTATTTTAACACATTTTCTGCTGGGGCTCAGCTGTACAGGTTTGCAACCTGTACAGTATCCTGTTTGTGACTGTATTGTGACAGGCAGCTGTAGCCATCCTGCTTACACTGAGTGGCAAAGACAAAACTATTTTATGCCTCAGATGTTCTGAGATGGGCCTAATGCAACATGACATTGTTCCTACTTGATCTGTGGTTGAGCTCTTGCTGCTACGGCAGCTGTCTGATGTGCCCAGTGCACAATGAATCTGAAAAAAGCTTGAGTGAAGGCCACCAAGGTGTGTGTGTGTGTGTGTGTGTGTGTGTGTGTGTGTATGTGTGTGTGTGTGTGTGTGTGTGTGTGTGTGTGTGTGTGTGTGTGTGTGTGTGTGTGTGTGTGTGTGTGTGTGTGTGTGTGTGTGTGTGTACACATACTCTGACCCAGTTTCAGCACAGCACTGGGCCACTGGGCCACTGTTGGTTCATACTCACGCTTATATTCATGGAGGTGGCTGGTCAACAGTGTGCGTAAAGGTCGGGAGGGATGGTGTGGGATGGTCAGGCATGTGTGGGATCTGATGGAGGGTCACGTTTACACAGGGAGCTGCCATAAAAACACTCCGCCTTTCTGCATATGGGCTATTATTTCTCTGGAGTTTCTGCATCTGAGCACGTCTGCATGTCCAACTCTACAGGATTGCACTACACTGGTATTGTTGTATAAAATCTACATGATGTATATGCATCTACAAACATGTGCCTGCCGATGCCTTAAATTCCCTTTGATTATTCTGATGCACCATGTGCAGTAGCTCAGGTGCCTTTGATTGGGGACAGTTCAGTAATAGATCTTTTGTTTGGGGATATTGCTTCACATTAAAGTGTCATTTTTCTTTGGAATGTTATCCTCCTCATCTTTTCATAAAGCTCACCTTGTTATTGCAACTCTAACGGTGTTCAGGATCTAATATTGAGAGCCTTTTTCGTCTTCCTGTGAGAGTCAGTGGTCAGTGTATCCTTATCTCATTTTCATATATCACTCCAGTCCCATAAGATTAGGCAGTGTTATCAAGTACAGAAGGGGAACTCAACTTGGACAGTTGTTATGAGAGAATCATTTTACCTTTAATAAAATGGGAGGAAGTGGGGATGGAAAGAGACATGAGGCCCGGAGTGGTAGGCAGACACAAAGTGCTTGTAAATGTCTGGCAAAGCAGGCATCGGATCTATGGAGGGTCAGGTGGGCCACCAATAAGCAGTGGGAGGGTGTGTTTCCCCCAGCCGTGCACCAGGGACCAGCAGAGATGTGGCGGCGGACGTGCTGGAACTCTTAGGCCCAGCATTACAGCAGAAATGTGTTTCTGCATGCACTTGTGCTGATCAGCCTCACCCAGGCTGGATAATATGCAGCATGGGCAGACCACAGGTCGCCCCGGGTCATGAAACGGCCTCCTCCGTGTCAGAGCCTGACTTGATTTCCCTTGATGTAAAATGCTTTTTCCCTGTTTTGATCGGGCTCCCTGTCAATTTCTATTCAGTTTTCTGTCTGCAAGCATTTGACAAAGACCAGACCATCAGACAAATCAGCAGGTTTATGGGTGTATGGAAATAAATCTCAGATTCACTGGCATGATCAGTCAAGACTCTGCAGGTTAAGCTCGGCACATTCTGTGCACAATCCAATGCATTTTCCCTCCTCACCACACCCTTAATTTCTAAATCTAATCCTCTGTCCACCCCCGACACCATCAGTAAGCCCACCTTAATTGCAAAGAGCACATTCCTTATGAGAATGCAGATTGTGCTGAGAGGAAGAAAAGCAATGGGAGCAAATGCTGTTTCTATTGATTAGCCGGTGTCACAGTCCTCCCTCCAGCCGGCCGTGTTTACGGTCACTGTTCTGAGGTCTGATATGTCAGGAGATTTAATGACTGGAATTAGCCTCGGCAAGGAAAACATCAGCAGACAGTTTAAAAGTCAAACAGGGACGTGAGTGTAGACGACACAAGCACTTTGAGGCTCCTCTAAATGTGGCCAATGTGCAGCCTGCTCACTGGGAGAACAGCATGCTGTAAAATGTCATGAAAGGGACCAGATCAACAAGTGGCCAAAGGAATTCTGTGTCCCCTCACTTGCGAAGGGTGAGTGCGTGGGGCCACGAACTACGGTTGGTTTGCTCCTCTCGCTCCATCAGCACGGCGGGACGCGAGCGAAGAGCTGCATCCTCTCATCAGTATTTATCAAGGTCAGGGGCAAAGAGTCAAACAAGTGCAGTGATTTATCGCTGGAGGCAGAAGCCGAAGCGTGAAAGAGGGGCGAGCGGGGAACGTCGAGAGCGCAACGGGGGAGGACGAGGAGGCTCGAGGGGGGGGGCGTCGGAGTTCAAACTCATCCCAGGAGGAAAACGCAGCCACGCAGCGCAACGGTAATGTGTTTGCAGACTCCCCGTGTTCAACTTCAGCTGTGAGGCTCCGCTGGAACAAAGGCCGGTCACTCATGAGCGATGTAATCAAGCGGAGTCATCTTGATAAATGATCACGATTCACCAAACAAGTCTTCATCAGTTCACTGGGGATCAGCGCTGTTAGATTACGTGAGGATTTGGGACTCTCGGTTCAGCGCCGCTAATTAGCCTGACCCGCGATTTCACGTCGCTGTGACAGTTTGTAATAACTTGAATCACATTTTTACATTAAAGCTTATTTGTTAGCCTGAAACCTAAGTCACATCGGTACACGATGTCCTGTATGTTCCCCCGCTTGAGGTTTTCTGCCACATTACAGGGTGTCAGGCTGACACAGTTAATCCACCGCGCGGCTCCCGTGAGGATCTTCCACGGGCTAATCATGCTTCAAAGAATAATTGCAGTCATTTAAAAGGAATGTGTGAATGGCATTTCATAATACGAGTTCGTTTTCCCCACAGGCTCGTATTTCCCAGTCAACCTCCACATGCTTCATTTTCGCCACCGGCAAGGACTTTGTGGGGTCTCACGACAGCTTGTGAACTTAATGTCAAATCTATATCAAGACGCATGTTTTCTTTTAGGGTAGTAAGACAAAAGCATGACATTTATAATTATTGGCAACTTGCTGTGAATTTGAAATTGGGGTCATCTCCTCATCATCGCCAGCTAACATCAATTCATTTCGAGCATTTGTGTCGCTCCCAGTTTGTCTTGCTGCCGTCCTCCTCGGCTGGACGTCTCCTGCATCACTCCTCTGCTTTACGTGAATGCGCTCATCCATCAGGCGTAACAAAAGACCAATCAGGTGACTGGACAGATGTTTACTGAGGAAAAGCCCGTGGCTCCATAAAATCGTTGCTCCTGGAGTGACGGATTGTACCGGGCTCGTCTGGCGGAATAAATAGAGGCATTAGCAGTTGTGCATCTGGCCCGTGCTACTGCTGAGGCTTACTGGCCTATGAAATGTGCAGCATGGCAGTGTCCTGGGCCCTGGCACACTGTGATGAATTGCTTAAACTCCTCTGTAAAGCATATTAAAGTCAGATCTTATGACGGATAGCGAGTAGAAGACACCAGAAAGCAGTGGAGGACGGTGGTGGTGGGGGGGTTAAGGAGGTAGAGGGGGGCTTTTGATGAAATATGTAAAGAGAGGAAATTAAATCCCAGGCAAAAAATATCAAAACTAATCCCCGTCCTCGCTTGTTTAGCTTCCTCTTCTGGTGACTGATGAAGAGGACAGAGGCTATTTTGAATGTTTAATGAGGCTCCTTTAGGCTCCTGCACATGTCCAGCAGCGGTGTGTCTCAGCAAAAAAAAAAAAAAAAGTTCATGTGCACTCGCTTCACTTCACACAGTTCAGGTTCGCTCCCGTTCTGCGCTCGCTCTCTCATGAATCTCTGACTGAGCGCTTGCCATTCAGTCAGTAATAAAGTAAATGTTTCCCAGTTCCCACAATGTCAAACTAATATTTTAAAGTCATATCAAAAAGAGTTAATGCAACTGTTAAATTCTGAATACCTTTGACATTTTCTTGTGACATTACATCAATGTATTTATTCATTTTGGTTATTCTAAAAACGAGGTTAAAGACATCACACAAAAACTCACCACTACTGGTTGACAGCCAGACCCACAACTACACATGGAGGCACAATTTGAAAAGGGTAATACTGTACAACTTGAAAATAACATAAAGTGGAACATATCTGAAAATATCAATTATTCAATAACGTCTCAAAATGATTAATTTGTCAATTCCATAATGACCACAATCCAACATCCCTTCATATATGACTCATTATTCACATTGTCCGCATTGCTTTACTTCTGAAAGTGTTTGCACAAACAACTGTCTGTATTTGGTTGTGAAGTAGTGAAGGAGGTTTCATAGAAAACGCAACAAATATGAAGGTGATGCATTGCAGTAAAATGGCTGGTTGCCTTTCTGGCAAGAATTATCCCTCATTTGGCATTAAAATATTTATTATTTGTTTCATTAATTTATAGGAATGATCAATCACTTTAAATGTAGCCAGAATGAATCCTCTGGTGATGCTAATCGTGTGGGGAATTTGAAACGCTGCATCATCAGTCACTTTGCTCCATCAGACTCTGTTATCTGAACCAAGTGTCCTCTGGTTTTAATTCAATCCGCCTCCGCCCCACAGCCCCTTCCCTCTTCTTGTTCCCACTTGTTCTCTGAGGAGGAAAATTACACCGCGAGTAGCAGTACAAAGTGATTCTGGCAGCCTGCTCTGACAAACTCCTCCAGTCGCTGTCTGCTTCTCCGACGCGATCGGACCTTTACAGCTTTACACTTAATTTACAAAGCTGATATCAAAGCGTCATCAATCATTTGCTTCCAGTTGTTGGAGTAATAAATGTCCCCAGGCTCAGAATCCCATCAAGCAGCTACCTAGTCTTACTCTGGAAAGCTGGTGTTTTCTCTCGCCGCACAGCGATTGTTTACTAACGCGCATAATGCATAATTAAAGCTCTTATGAATAACTAAGACCGTGCATTTAGGGATGCGACAGTCTCCCTCGGGAGACACGATAAATCCTCCCAACGCTCTCACCAAGGTCAGGGGTTGAACTAATGTCTCATTAAAACAAATTTCCCCATTGTGCCATCATGAGCGAATGGGGATTTATGGACGGCCTCGAGGTATTGATCGGCAGTTGTTAAACTTCAAAACAAAGGGCAAAATTGACCTCAGTGGGCTCTAAGTGCTATCGTAGCGTCCAGGCTATCGCTGTACCATTAAATCAGTTGAATCCGCTAATGCTCAGTTATTCTGAGCTGCAGACGCGGACTCACAAACTATAATAGAACATGAAAGTGTCAAGTGCGACCACCGAAGAGGAGCTGCTAACGGACGGGAGGGCGTGTGAGGAACGTGTCAGTCCAGGGTGGAACTGCTGCTACTGGACAATTAGAGCCTTTTCACCGCTTACCCGCCCTGCAGCCTGCATGAAGCCACCTGCACCACGCAGGCCCCGCTCGCAGCAGCGCCGACAGCAGAGGACGCGCAGACACACACTCCTGTTCTGGGACCGGGTTGTGTAACGGTAGCTACGGCACCGGGGCGGTGACAGGACGGTCAGGCCGAGCCCCCGCGGTCAACGGACGCGCATTCACACCCGCCGGGAGTCTGAAGGTCAGCTCTGGGGGGTTTGATGACTTTCACACAGACTCGTCACTTTTCACTTGGAAAACAGAAGCTATTGGGTGTTTTTGGGCTGAGGCTCTAGCAGGAAAATCATCAACAGCAACATAAAACAGGATCAAAGGAGAAACATGTATCATATATATATATATATATATATATATATATATTATCAAATGATGATGATGATGACGACGTATACCACTTGGATTTTATGCTTTAATTGAAGCTATGTGAACAGTGCTGCTCTCGAAACACGTCACGAAAACGCGTCAATGCTACAAATAACCGAGCGTGCTGCGAGAACGCGAGCGGCGTCTGGCCGACGCGCCGGCTTGAAATCGGTGGAGAGGAGACGGTGGTGCTCTTTACGGAAGAGGAGGCGTCGCATGCCCGAGGAGCTGCTATAATGACACCCCTCAAATCTCATTATCAGCCTTATTGATTGGTCATGCCCACCTGTCTCTCCACCCACACAGAAACACAGGCCCAGGATGGATGTCACACACACACACACACACACACACACACACACACACACACACACACACACACACACACGCACACGCACGCATACACACGCATACACACACACACACACACACACACACACACATATCATTTTCAAAGATGCTCCACTCACACACATATAGAGGCATACGGGTGCTGACACACACTGGGATATATGGATATTTCCAGCCCCTGATGTCAAGCTGCCATTTTGTTCCCAGAGAAAATTGCTTTAATTAAAAGTAGCAGTGTAATAATAGATGTACGTCCTGCTGGGTTGTCAGAGGTTTGCAAACTCCACTGCGTCAGCCCACACGCTCTCATCATCGTGTGACGGACCAGCGGGAAATCTGCTGGCTCAGTCGTCCATTTTGACTTTAAACCTTTTCATTGTCGCATTCACAGTGTTCGGATGAAGCCGTGTGTGTTTGTGACCAGCGCTGAGGAATCTAAAGCTGTGTTCGATCCTTTTATTTTAATTTGATGCACACATTTAAACTAAAGCGTGGAACCTCTGTTGAGTCTTTTTCCTCAGCTCTGCAGTCTTCCATGTCGCTGTTGTTGCTCTGCTCTAAAGGGACCCTGTCGCCTGCTGAGTCAGATGCAGAGCAACACACAAAAAGAACCCCAAACCTGACATAAAAAAATTAATTTGGTTTGTTCACACCTTCATGAAAAAAATGGTGTAATATGAGTCAACAGGTGGGCTGCACTCATAAATCTGTGGCTTGTTTTTCATTTTGCTCTTATGAACCTTCTGCTATTTCCTTTGCACCGTAGCTTATTTGTGGAAAAGTTGCATTCATCTGGTTTTGCAGATTGATTCTTTAAGGAGAGGATTTTGCAGAAAGCTGCACAAAAAGAGGAGATGAAAGACGACGATGGTTCCCAGAAACATGAAAGGGTTATTTGTGTGAACACAGATGAACTGTGAGCTACAGTGGTTCTTTATTACTGATATTGATTAGATGCATTAACGACCTTCATCCTTCTTACATTACAGCATATCACAGGCCTCTTTTAATCTGATTTTAACTCTCTGGTCTGGCTGTGGAGACCTGTGGGGCCATAATCATAAAAATGGTTGGTTAATGGCCCCCATAGAGCGAGGATGAGTCAGTTCCACCAAAGCTGTAATAATTTTAGCTTTAGCTGAAACATATGTGTTTCATAAGCTGCCGAATTTACCAAAACAGTTCTCATCTCTGGGTCAGATGTACAGATGTTGTGCAGTATGTGTTGTATGTGCACGCGCCGCTGTGCTGTGGGTACACCTGCGATTGGCTGTGCGCCCTTGGGGGAGGCCGGAGTGGGTGGGGAGCTTTAAGAGACTCTCTGCCTGCTTCCTGTCGCGTCTCCGAGCCGAGCGGAGCTCAGCATCAGCAGCAGCGGCAGCGGCGGCGACGGCGGAGGAGCTGGAGGCGACGGAGCCGAGGCGATCGCGTCACAAAGTTTCAGGCTGCAGCTGTCCGGACGCCGAGAGCCCCTTTACGCGGAGTCAGGTTGGTGCAGAGGGGACGTCCCGCTGCTTCTGGTGCGCCAGTTCCGCAAAGGTGACAGATCTGTGTCGGGTGTGCACTCAACGGGATGTTGTGATGCGAAATGCCGACGGTGACGTGCGCGACTCCGGGCGCCGCTCGCTGCCGCAGGCTCCCGCACCGACGCGTACCCAACTCTGACGTTGATTCCGCGGTTTATCGCGTCAAACTTTCGAAGTTGCGCCGTCGTCACCGCTGCGCAGACCCGTCATTACAGCAGCAGTAAACAGTAAATAATACAGCTGGAGTAAACAACGATGGGGCTCGATGGAGTGGAGCAAAATGGCACAGCATTAACTGGCATGTGTGACTGCTGTGCTTATTTATTTGCAAAAAATACTATAGAATGTAATTAATAATATTATTATTGTAATTGTGACTTTAATTGGTGTTTGATGAGTTAAATCCAAAGCAGTGATTAACACCTGTGCACTGGGAGGTTTTCCTGATTTGATGCTATTTAAAGCCATCAGGTTGCCACATCACGGGCCAGTGTGCCATGAAATTACCGTGACAGCACCAGTGTGACTGGCTCCTTCTCCCCCCGTTAGCCTCGAACAAGGCACCTTGACGACGTGCGTCTGAATTCTGCTGAGGTGGGGGATCTTCCTCCCTCAGAACCTCCCGTGGGTCTTTAGGTCAGATAGCACAGGTGCACACATCCTAAACAGCTGGAGGTGAATTGAATTAACACGAAGCCGTCACTCAGAGTGAAACCCAGCATTTTTTTTTATCTTGATGAATTTTCCCTTTTTTCTTTTTAGGGTTGCAGCCGATGCTGTCGTGTCCTCGGTGCACTGCGATCGGCTCCCCTCTGTAATTGTGCAATTGGATCCAGGCGTGGGCTTTGAACCATCCCACACATTATCGCTTAAATCTGTGCGCCGCAGTCTTGGATGCCGCACGCTTCCGTCCGCGTCGTCTCGCGTTTCAGTCTCAGCTTTCGAATAATTAACAGTAACGTGTAATCTGAGGTTTTGGCATCTTGAATGTGATGGAGGTCAGCGAGCGGAGCACAGAGATGTGGAGTTCTTCCAAAAGGAAACTAACTGCATGTCAATTGTGCTCGGCTACTTTACTTCAATGGCCGCTCTCGGCTCACTAATAAATACGGAGGAGGCCGCTGTTAATGCAAATGGACAGAGTTGTGAGTGTGTGATACAGTAACCTCACACGCCTTCTATCGCTTATCGTCTCTTTAAGGCCGCGTTTAAATCTCACGCTGCGACGTGGTTCCCGCTGGAAACGGCTTCTGCACGCGGACCCGCGTGCACAACAAATCACCTTTTATGTCGGCGTTTCGCCACCAGACATAATAGCGATGTCACAGCGAGCGTGATTCGATTCGGCCGTAAATAACGTGGCAACAACGCGCGCGGGGTCATAAACATCCTATTGGCTGTGGCATAAAAAAAAGCGCATGGCGCTCACGTGACCACAAAACCGGCGGGAGGACGAGGCCGCCACCGTCGTGGGCTCCTGCTGAACAATAATTTTCATCCATCCCATAATAGGTGGTCGACACAGGGTGCATGAACTCACCTTAAAAGGAAAGTGCCGCAGATGCTGTGAAATGAGATGAAGCGCAGAAAGTAAGAAAAAGTGGTGTGGGTCAGCTGGGACCCCCCCCCCCCCCCCCCCCCTGCTGTAATGGGCAGTAATCAAGCCAGCTGGAAACACTACCTTAGCTCCAGCAAGGTGATCTGTGTGAGGCTTCTTCTTCTCCTGTGTTTAATCCGTGCTCAGGGGATCGGAGCAGTCGGCGGCTCCCTGCTGAGCAAAGTTATTCCAGCGTCACAGTTTGAATCAGCGATTTGCTATTGTTGGGTATTTTTTTTTCTTTTTTTTTGTACGTAGAGGAGCAGAATCACGGGGTCGCTGCGGAGGGATGCTGCACTTTCGCGTGCTCGTGTGACGTGGAGCCGGGGTTCTGACTCTCTCAGCCTCCGCTTCCTCTTGCTCTTGAGCAAGCGCTGTCTGGGCGGGGCGCGTAATTTATATGGCCTTCGTCGCGGGCCGCTCGACTGCCTGGCACACGGGCTGTTCTGTTCCAGCGGAGTTGACAGAGCAGGTGCCTGATGGAAGGAAAGTGCCGTCTTCTGAGAGTGCTGACATCTCCATATTGCCTCACCCGTCACCCCCCCACCCCCCCTCCCGCTGCCACCCTCCCTCAATCCCATCGTTCTTCTTCCCTTCGTCCCACCTCCATGACTTCTTCCCTCTACATGTATATGATTAATGCCCCCCGCGGTGCCCAGGTAGCTGCAGACCCCTGCTCCGTCTAGAGGCAGGTGTGAATCATAGGCATTACCATTCCGCTCTCCCCCTTTCCTCCCCCGCCTTTGCCTTTCAGCCGACATCCTCCCGCCCCCCCACTGCTCCGTCCCGGTGCCGCTTTAGCCCCGTGGGCCACACTGGCTGTTGACGGGAGCAGGGTGTCTTTCAAGGTGAGCCATAAAGTTCGATTGTCCGTGTCGGCTGCTCTTTTTCTGATTGGATACGTAATAGCCCTTTACCTAAAACGTTCCTCGCCCCCGTTTAACACCTTCTGACTCGATCTTTGACTCAACCATCCGCACGCGGGGCCGCTCTCCGCTGACCCGCCGCCGCCACCTATGGACCCGTCTCTCCTCATCCTCATCACGGCTTGAATATTTCATGCTTGTGATTTTGTGGATTAAATATAGGACGGAGGTGGACGTGACGACGGCTGACGTTTATTCACCCTGACTGGCGGCCGCGGACAGAAAAGAACGCGTGGAGGCGACGGTAAACGAGGACGCAGTGATGTCAGAGACACGAACGATGAGCTGATTAAAGTGGTGTTAAAGGGAAGAGAAAGGTGATTTCATCTGCTGCCTAAGTGACCCCCCCCCCCCCCCCACACACACACACACACACACACACACAAGTGCCTGGTAACAACAGAAATCACATTTAGAGCGTAGAGAGTCATGATGAGGCGGCGTAAAACTCTCCGGCAGCCTCGTGTGTGTGAGCGCGTGTATTTGTCTTCTTTATTGTGTTTTTATAGCGGGTAATAATTTCTGCCACACACTCGCCTTCATAACGGAGCGCAGCCGACGCCAGACATGATGTAACCCACAGTGTCTCCAAAAAGACTTCTTGTTTGTGGGGACGCGCGTCGGAGCAGGTGGGTGTCAAGAGCGCGCAAAAGTCCCCTTGAAAGCCCCAGCGTGCGTTCTTATGAGTCAGGGGTCGCCCCCCCCCCCCCCCCCCCCCCCCCCCCCCCCCGTCCCTCTGAGCGCTCCCCCGTGGCCGCCTGTCAGCCGGAGTGGCACAAACATCCAGGAGACGCTGGAGACTAAAGAGACAGCCCCCCCCCCCCCCTCTCTCTCTCCACCGTCTTTCTGTGCAGTCCTCCGTGCAGGACGTGACCCTGACAGGGTCGGCGTGGAGCTGCAGCTGAATCAGGCCTTGTTGTATTTGCCTAAAACGGAACGCTTGTCTTGTTCAAAATGAATACTGATGTTTAATCTGGAATACTTTGAATATTGATGCACGCGTGACCTTGAGAAACCCTAAATGTGCTGATAGAGAAAATAGACTTCGTGTTCCTCTGGGCCGGTGATAAAGTGATAGATTGTAGGCAGCCTGGAAGACGGAATTGCTGGGCTGTGTTGCGGCTGTTGGGACTCACAAAGGGCTTGTTTTTCCCTTTGCTCCTTCATCTGTGCACAGCTCCATTTGTCTTTCCCTCCATGTCTCCAGCCCTCGTTCCTCTCTCCTGGTTCGCTGCCACGTACCTTTTCCTTCTGAGCTGATGTGAACACTTTCTTACAGCTTTTTCTCCTCAGAAACGTCAGAGGGTGAGATCCATACTTCAAACTGATGAGGGGTGAACGGAGGGGGGGGGGGGGGTGCAGTGTGAATGTTGATGGTGACAGACGGATTTTTGATGAACGCATCATTGTACGGTGCTTTTCCCTCTCTGTTGGGTCGCTGTACATTTTTATTTTTAAAAGGTCAGCGCACTTGGGTCATGTCCACTCTCGGCTCTGTTATCAAGGAGCAGGAGACTCTCTCTCTCTCTCTCTCTCTCTTTCTTTCTCTCTTTCCCTCTCTCTCTCTCTCTCTCTCTCCCTCTCACTCTCTCTCTCTCTCTCTCTCTCTTTCTTTCTCTCTTTCCCTCTCTCTCTCTCTCTCTCTCTCTCTCTTTCTCTCTTTCTTTCCCTCTCTCTCTCTCTCTCTCTCTCTCTCTCTCTCTCTCTCTCTCTCTCTCTCTCTCTCTCTCTCTCTTTCTCTCTCTCCCAGGCAGATAGACACCTTTCAGTAAAATACGCTGAGCCCAAAGACCGGCTCTGGAACAGCAGAGTACTTAATTGCCCAGGTTTATCACCATTACTGTAGCCACTGACTGTCTGCCAGCCTAATTATGATAGGGGCTATCTGAGTCGTGGGCTGGGTGTTGAGCCAAGCTGCCGGCCAAGTGTGAAGAGGAATGACTCCACGCACTCGTCGTGTCTCTCAAGGTGCTAAAAATACCCATAACGCAGCCGTATTTGTGCTTGGAAAAAAGTCTGTGTGTGCATGCGTGCGTGCATGCGTGTGCGTGCGTGTGTGTGTTTGTGCGTGCGTGTGCGTGTGTGTGTGGGGGGGGGGGGGCTTCCTCCCTGTGAAGTGCAGGTCAAGCCGTTCATGTTAAAGTTAGATAAGGTAGCTATTGATTGTGGCGCTGCCGAACGTTTATTGTCGTACACAGCTCAAGGTTACCTGGTCCCTGTTGTCCTCATTAGCCATAAACACACGTCGGGTGTCAGCTCCCCGAGGTGGCGAATAAACCCGGACAAACAGCCGCGAGTCACCGCGAAAAGTGGATCAAACATATCAATAGGGCTTGATGATGGATAGTATCAATACGCTCCCGCAGGGCCCTGCTGTCATTTATGTGTGTGTGTGTGTGTGTGTGTGTGTGTGTGTGTGTGTGTGTGTGTGTGTGTGTGTGTGTGTGTGTGTGTGTGTGTGTGTCCCTCAATGCCCCGCGTTTGTTGTGTAGACGTCATTACGTTAATAGCGATGCCCACCTGACTCTGCGCATCCTGCAGCTCCCCTTTGCTTTCTCTTCAGCCCCACTTTATCTTTATAAGCAGCAATTTCTAAAGAGTTAATTCGATTTCATTCAGACTGCGGCTGACAGTGGGAACATTTACCATTACGTCCTCTCTCTCTCTCTCTCTCTCTCTGCTGTGGCTCTCCCTCGCTCTTTTCTGCCTTGCCTTTGTTTTTAAAGTGTAATTACTTTTGGAGAGTGGCTTTTCTCCGGTTATGAGAAATAGCAAGTCAGGCCTGGCTCGGCTCTGGGCTCCGCGTGGGCCTGGGTGGGTCGGCGTCTTGGGGCCTGATGGGGACGGACGGTGGCTCCTTGTTGAAAGGTCCTTGCTCAGATCTTAAAGTGAAGCTGTCCTCTGCTTGTCTACTGTATGTAAACAGGTACTAATCTATCTACTGCTTATAAATGCAAATTACTGTGGGCTGAAGTATTACTAAAATACAGATGTGTGTAAGATAGCGGGCAGGAAGTGGCCGGAGACACATCCCCACTCTCCTCATTTCATTTGGCCCGAGGATGTCAGTGTGTGTGTGTGTGTGTGTGTGTGTGTGTGTGTGTGTGTGTGTGTGTGTGTGTGTGTGTGTGTGTTTGAGCCCGTCCATACCCATGTGGTTTGCACATGTACATAAGAGCAAGCGAAGCGTCCGTTCGGGGGCCTTTTCAGTCAAAAACCAACTCCCCTTGGTCACAGGGGTCCCGCCGGTGCTTAGCAGAAGTGGAAGCGGAGCGGGACGCGGCCGATGAACAAGACACAAGACGCGTGTGATGAAAGGTGATGGTGGGAGCGAGACTTAACGAGGGGGAAAATAAGCTGAGCATCTCTGTCTGCCCTCCCTCTACCTCCCCATTACCCCCCCCCCCCCCCCACCCCCCCAACACACACACACACACACACACACACACACACACACACACACACACACACACACACACAAAACCTCGGCCAAACTGAAATCCTTTAATCAACTATGGTGTGTAGGGTTCATATTGATACTTGGAGAGTTCACTGCTTAAATCTAAATACTAATGCATTGTGTTCTTTGCGGATCCGACTGTGTGGGTTTCATTGTGTTTCGTTGTGCATCAGTACCTGTTGAGGACGGAGTAACATGGAAAGGCTGCTCTGTTCATCAGTCAGTCCTCGTTTCCTTTTCCTTAAACCCTCTTTAAAGTTCATCATGCTCCGCTCCATCGGCTCAAACGTATGCTGAACATCTTCCTACTTTAAGTTACAACCAAAAATATAATTTCAGGATCTGAAACCTGGTCCAAAAACCTATAACTTGACGCAATAGAGCAGAATTCTCCTACACTGATGTCAGAGACTGATAAAGTCATTCAGTCAAACTGTTGAATCCTGGTTTCATCTCTGTCGAACATATTCAGTTGTTATTGAGTTTCATGAGTCGTCCTCCTCCGCATCCCCTCGTCTTTGTCTCACGCTCTGGATCGCGTTCCAGGCCCATCGGTCAGTCACCACTTCATTCAGACGGCTGAACGTGTAAAAGTGGACCTGCGTCTCATGTTTCCCAAGCGTTTTCAAACTTGCTCCGCTGCAGGAGATGTGATTTTAGATTATTAATGAGGCTCCGTGGCGCTTCGCTTTGTCTTTTCCTCCTTTATGTGAAAAATGAAAGGGGGTCAGCCGGTGAACCCCCGCTCTGCTGCAGCCGTGCACTGAGGGATGAGGGTGATGTCATGTGCTATCGCTGTTCAGATTCACACATTCATTACAGGCTAATGTGACGCTGTAATCACTAATAGACGTCACAGGGGGCGCCGAGGCTGTTTTCTCACCACAGATGGCTAATGTCAGTGCAGCGCTCACATTTTGAGCATGCGGCCATAATCATCACATTAAATGATGAAATGTAGTGAGTGAACAGTTTTTTCTATATGACCCACGTTAGGAATAAACACTATGAGCTGCTCTGCAATAGCTGGTGGGATTTGGTGTACTGATGTCAGTTAGAGTTAGATTCTAATTAGAGTTAGATTGCACCTCAGGTTCTTGTTCATAAGATGTTTGTCTGCGCGTGTGTCTCACCAGGTGCCCTTTATGTTTCCAGGTGGTGAATTAGAAGGCGCTGCAGTGATTCTCCACCCAGAACCACGTCCTGAACGGGCCTTTACCTGAAGACACGTGGGAGAAGCCCAGCACAGGTGATCGGGAGATCCAACTGGATCAAGCCACTTTCAGGACTGGCAGATTTCCAGAAGCCACTGACTCATTTTCTACCTCTTGTTGCTTCTCTGTCTGTCAAGCGCGGCCGTTTTTGACAGGACCATCCCAAAGGGAAAGAGTGAAATAACTCATTTCAACACTTGACAGCTCTTGACCCACTTCACTCTCCAGCTACCTGGGCAAAGAGAAAAGTTTGCATTTCAATGACGACGTCTCCAAAGGTGATCCTATATTTTCACTTCAGGGCGATTGATCCACTGACCCGCTGACACAACACCTGGACACCAACCTCCTGACCTTAAATGTCATATTTGCGTGTTTATAGTGTCCAGACCTCTCCAGAGTGAGAATGAGAGCTGATGTGGCAGAGCAGCGCTAATAGATACCTAGACTCGATTACTCAAATTGAAGGAGTCTGTCGAGTTCCTCGAAATGTGCAACAAAAGTAGTTCCTTTTAATTGACGAGAGTGTGTGTGTGTGTGTGTGTGTGTGTGTGTGTGTGTGTGTGTGTGTGTGTGTGTGTGTGTGTGTGTGTGTGTGTGTGTGCGTGCGTGTGTGTGTGTGTGTGTGTGCGTGTGTGTGTGTGTCTTTCTCACATTGTCAGAGCACATTAAGGCCAGGCCTTTCTGGGTGATGGAACTAGACATGACTAAATGATCAAATAGCCGACGTTGTTGACTTCACTTCTTTTTTAGCTCTCATAACCTTCACCCACCCAGAGGACGTAACATACTAATATAGTAACATACGTTTGTTTTGCGCTGCCTCTCATGAACACCTTCCCGTCCTTCTCCGCGCCTCCCCCCAACACACCCACCATCCAGTCCGTGTGCAAGCCCTGCCTTCGGGCCCCGTGGAGGATGAACGATGTGTCCACAAATGACTACGTAGTGCTGCTGTCTCCGGCCAGCTCCTCCCTCCCCGGCAGCCCTGGCGGCGGCAGCAGCAGCCCCCCTCTGTCCCTGGTGGTGGTGGACACCGAGCAGCGCACTGCACTGGCCTTCGTGGGCCTCCTCATGCTGTTCCTGGTCTTCCTGCTGGTCAGGTGCTTCAGGATCCTGCTGGACCCCTACAGTCGCATGCCCGCATCATCCTGGACTGACCACAAGGAGGGGCTGGAGAGGGGTCAGTTTGATTATGCACTGGTGTAGGGTGAGAGGGGGGGGGGGACATACTTCAATGCACACACACACACACACACACACACACACACACACACACACACACACACACACACACACACAGAGGAATTTTTAACAACCGAGCTGCAAATATGGTCAATAATGTTGGCGATTACCTCCAATACTGCAGTCCGTGTACTGGTGTAAATATGAGGCTTTAGAGCCCTTTGTAAAATAAAGAGAGGCACACCCTGCAAACCAAACACCCACACAACGCAGACGCTCCATCTTGATGGACAGGACACGCGAGCTGCACAGCTGCCTTAACCTGAGCGACTGTACCCGGCCCCCGTGATCACCTTAGGGCCCGCCGCCTGCAGTCACGCCACACGTTAGAACCTCAGCGCTACACTGGACCGGCGGAGAGCGTAAACGACAGAGTTTACACTGACGCAGACGCCCCTTTAACGCACCAGCTTCCATAGCAGAGCATCCACGCGTTGCCGACCGAGGAGCACAAACCCCTAGGAGACTGTCGTACACCACCTCTGAAGCAGCGCTGCATTTCCTGATGCTTTTAAGGCCTAAGCAGGAAGTTTAGTCGTATCTCCATTTACCTCGGTGTGTTTATTATGTCTGTACCTGAGAAGCCATATTGAAACGTAAATGTAATATAACTGCAAGTAGAGTTTCTGTTGATGGGTTGTGTCCTTTGCTTTTGTGTGGTGATGAAGCAGAAGCAACCTTTAGGCTCACGAAGCCTTATTTTTCTATTCTGGACTCAGGTTTGGGAGTCTTTTTGCTATATTTCCGTCCTCTTCCTCTGCCTGTGTCGATCTTTAGACTGTGAGTTTTTGAAGTAGCCATGCAGTCTTAGAAGGAGACGAAGCAAGTAGTTTTGCTTTATTTGTGTTTTTGTAACTACATACTTTTCTGACTATCTGCTCGTTTTTGATACACTGCTTTGGACCTGTGAAAATAAACAAGGTTTTCTCTCTCCCAGTTACTCAAGATAAAATAAAATAGTGACTGATTACTCGTCATGTGTGTGGTTTGTCAGCCACGGCGAGAAGAGGTCAAACTCAGGTGACAACACTTAAAAATATAACCCACAATATTTTATTGTCATTTTGTGCCACCGGATGAATGTGTGAAGCACTCAACCTTTACAGACTGATGCTAGAACTCTTTGGTTCGGCGCTGATCATTCAGGATACGGAGACGTGTTCTGTGATGGCTGCACGGTCGTCCACGTTGCAGACGTGCTGTGATTGGATGATTGTCATGTCAGCTTTCAGTCAGTCTGTGGTATGAATAGCATTAAAACTTCTATGCGTTTAGTTTCCTTTTCTCGGTGAAGTCGATGATATTTGGATGCAAACACGTGATGGCGACACTGAAGCTGAGCTACAGTTAGCACACAATGCCTTTGGGAAAACAATCACAAGCTGACAATAAAGATACAAAGTATACAAAGGTTCCCGTGTTAGAAAAAAATGGTTACAGTATGAGATATAAACATTGCTTAGCCTGTGGAACAGTGCAGCAACCTCGAGTGTTAAAGAAAAACATGCTTTAGCACCATGTGTCCCGGGTGCAGGTGGTCAAGTTTTCACTGATTCAGACAGTGTGGACGAGATAATGGACATTGGGAATGTTAATTATCTTCTCAACAAAACAAAGGCGACAGCACTAAAGGCCTTCAGTCTTAGGTTTACTGTTTTCATTTGGCAACCTGACATAAAAAACATCTACATATGCAACTTATCTTTCACAAAGCAAGTTTGATAATATCGTATTTTCAGCTCTGAGACAATACAGAAGACAGACGAACGCGACAGTAAACCTAGCGACTTCGCGATTCGGATTCAAGACTGCACCGTCTCCGTACAGCGTAAGAGGTGGTTTCTTCTAGCACCTTTTTCCCGTTAAGAGAAAAAATCATGAGAAATGAACGGTGACCTGACTGACCGTGAGGTCCCCTGTCACCGGTGTGTGCTCTTTCTGGCCAAGCGCTGTCTTACCATGCCATGTGCCACTATGTGTTCCCATAGTTAGCTGTGCAGCTCTCCGTGCTGGAAATGAGGCTCAGACCTCAAACGTCGAGGTAGAGACATCACCAAAAAGTCAAAGAAGTCAGATAAAGTCAGCTTATTGTCAAGTTTAGCCTCCCAAAACCAACTGTTGGCTGCAGGGCCGTTCTCCTGAGACCTTTATGTTGTGTTTGAAGCAGGACTGCTCAGTCAAGAGAAACTATAAGCCTCTGACAGCCGACAGCGGACAAAGACTCTCAGGTCCAGAATCAGTGCAAGGATAAATCGAAATGTGACCTGATCTATCTTCCTTTAGCCTCTGAGTTAGTCACTGGTGAGTTCCCTGCTCGTGGCGGATGCTGAGGTGCGCTAGCACCCTCTATTGTTCTACGGTCAGCATCACGGCATGGCGCCCACGCTCGCTGAGGAGTACTGAGGTAACCAAGCATGACAGCACGCACACGCAGCAAACACGCTAATCCCTGCTTGACAGAAGTCAGTCACATCAGAGTGGAACATGGCTTCTGATGATTGGTTGGCATCCAGCTACGAAACGGACCGATATGTACTAAAGAACCTGAAATGCTGTGTAAATGTTGCATGTTGTCCTTTTGTGATAACATGTTTCAAACAGCACCAATACATTACATGACGCACCACAACACGGACAGGGGCAGATGTGACTAATCCTATTCACCAGCGTTGGGAGTTTTGGGACGGTGACAGAGAGGCGACGGAGTCCTTGGACCATGATGACCAGTAACCTGTATCCAGATCACTTCCTTTAACACTACATGAAGGCGGCGACACGTTGGACAAAGGTAGTTCAGGCCACAAGAGAATCTGTTTGCTACTTTGTGTTTATGTGGTGACGCGGTCCAAGCACGAGACTCCTCTCTGGCGTCTCCTTCACTGGATCTGTCAGAGAACGAGTGCTGGGTCAGATAGAAGACGGAGTGTTGATAAGGTATAAAAAAAATAAAAAAACAAAACAAAACACAAAACATGAACATTTAATAACATAAACTGTAACAAAATGGTGGCAGAGTTGGGCTGATTGACTCAGTCTTTCGTAGCCCCTTGATGACCCGCTGCTGGTGGCAGGGGGAGGGGGGGTTATTAGATAAAAGGGAAGGTTAAAACTCAAAGGCTTTGGAAATCAGTCCCGGGCAGGATCGGGGGCACTCTCTGAGCTCAGTGCAGGTGGATGTGGAGCTTGATGCGCAGGGCGTCTCCAATTTCCCCTTGTAGGTAGTCACTGTCATGCTGATGCTCCAGCTGGTGTAGTCTCCGGGGCCCGAACAGCGGCAGGCTGGCGATCTGCAGCCGGTAGGTCCCGGCCGGGGGCGGCCTCTTGCCTAGCCGGAGCACGCTCTTCCCGTCGCGGCGCTCCAGCAGGCGGAAGTGTTCCTGGGCGTTGCCGTGGGTGATGACGTAGCGCACGTGATGCTCCAGGGGCTGCAGAGCGGGCAGGAGCTCCAGCAGAGGCTCTTTGTTGAACAGCGAGGCCAGGGAGAAGTTCATGGCGATGGAGTCCTGGGTGTCCACACTGGCCATGCTCACTGCCGGC
The DNA here is from genome assembly GCF_900634795.4 of Betta splendens. Classification (NCBI taxonomy): domain Eukaryota; kingdom Metazoa; phylum Chordata; class Actinopteri; order Anabantiformes; family Osphronemidae; genus Betta; species Betta splendens. Next base: position 7,875,014 of record NC_040884.2, on the reverse strand, counting down.
TCCTATAGTGACGACAAGGACAGCGTGACTTTGTGTTCTCCTGCAAATCACAGCAGTGTCCTGACAACAAGGCTTTGTCCACTCATGTACCTGGTTCAGGTCATTTTCATCGGCGTCGCGCTTGCGTCGGCCTTTCTTTCCTCCTCCGTTGATCTTACACTCATAACAGGCCTCCGGGGAAAGGCTGTCGTCGTCCTCACCCTCTCCTAACTGGCTTGGGAAACCTGAGCCTGTTATACAGTGACTGGGCGCACACAGAAAGATCAGTGTGGTGATTATAGGGACAGAAATACCCCATGCTATGTGTAAATGTCCCCTCACCCCTGTCCAGCTCTGAAGAACCCTCCAGGACAGCCACACAGGTAGCCTCCATCCGTATTGGAGCAGCCGTAGATACAGGGGTTGGTGCCTGAGGAGCACTCGTTGACGTCCTGGCAGCCGCCGGCGCCCTGCTCGAAGTCGAAGCCAGAGGGACACACGCACTTGAAGCTGCCGAGCGTGTTGTAGCAGGAGGCGGAGCCGCACACCGTGCTGCCCTGACACTCGTTTTCATCTGGAGGACAGAGCGCAAACGGCGTGATGACGATGGAGGCGCCCGACGCGGGTCAGTCCGCCCTGCTCCCAGTGAGCCACTCACCCACGCACTGGTTCCACTGGTAGTGCTGCACGTAGCCCTGAGGGCAGCCACAGCGGTAGCCTCCCAGCATGTTCTGACAGCCGTGCTGACAGCGGTGGTTGTTGCTGCACTCATCCACATCTGAGGACAGGTTCCATCAAAAGCACAAAATCAGGTAGGTAGTAAAAGTAGTTAAGGTGAGCAGCAAATGTGGGGTGTGTGAAATGCGGCATGGGTTTGCTGTTCCCTGCTGTGTGTTTGAATGATCGTCACTGGGTCGACTCACCTTCACACTCGATGCCCGTGGTGTCCAGAGAGAAACCTTTAGAGCATTCGCAGTTGAAGCTGCCGGGCGTGTTGACGCAGGAGGCCCGGGAACCGCACGGACTGCTCTGACCCGTGCACTCGTTATTATCTGCCAAGGGAAGCAAGCTGAGAGCTGAGCATTTGCCGGAGGACGTGAGAAAACGAGGCGCGGACGGTGGCGTCCTCACCGATGCAGGCGGTCTGGTGCTGCGTGAAGCCGCCGGGGCACTTGCAGGTGAAGCCTCCGATGGTGTTAACGCAGAGGAACTGGCAGTTGTGCTGCTTGGTTGAGCACTCGTCCAGATCTTGGAGGGAAGGAGGGAACTGTTATTGTACATGAAAACACATAAAACAGACACGCATGGAAGCAGGTCCATCCACCTTTGCAAGTCTTTCCATCGGGCTGCAGGGTGTATCCTCTGGGGCAGGAGCACAGGTAGCTGCCCTCCGTGTTTTTACACAGGAAGTTGCACGGCTTCGGAGACAGAGCGCACTCGTCCATATCTGAAACATTAAGAACATGGACCCAATTGTTTTGCAGATGGATGCTAGGATCATTATGCACCTGCTGTTCAAACAACAACGAGATCGTCCGTACCAACGCAGGCGGTTGCGGTGAAGTCGGTTTTGAAGCCCACGTTACAGTGGCAGCGGAACGACCCGATGGTGTTGACGCACTGGCCGTTCTTGCACAGCTCGGGCATCACCTGGCACTCGTTGATGTCTGCAAGAACAGGATGGTGTGACGGAGGGAAGGGAGCTGAGGCAAAAACTGCTCCCAGGCTCACTGAGCCGCTTTGTGACCTGACCTCTGCCGTCGGTGGTGTAGCCGGGTCCCAGTGGACACATCCTCTTGTACTGCAGCGTGCCGGGCAGGGGGCACAGCTCGCACTGGGTTCCCCACCCGCGCCCGGCGTTGCAGCAGCACTCAGACTTGGTCACGCTGTTCCTGTTGGTGGACAGCTGCTGGCACATTGTCTGCAGGACCTCCGTGTAGCAGAAGCCTTTTCGGTTGTCTGCATGGAAATAAGGAGATTGTTTGGAGTTAAAAATGGACGAAAAGGCATAGGTATTTATTATCAATCTTTCCGCAGGAGCAGCCGTGATCTCACCGATGCATTCAGTTCCAGTGGAGCTCGGCTCAAAGCCGTCGTTGCACTCGCAGCGGTAGCTTCCCTCGGTGTTGACGCATCGGCCATTCTTACAGATTCCAGGTTTGGCCCGGCACTCGTTCAGGTCTGCCAGTACACAGTGCAGGGAACATGGGAGTGAAAACAGCGTCTAGTCACGCTCTACGTGTGCCACATCCGCTGCTACGCACCCATGCATCCTTCTCCATCTGGACGGCGCTGCATGCCAGGAGGGCAGATGCACATGAAGGTGCCAATCAGGTTCTTACAGGTCATACCCTTGGAGTCACAGTCATCCAGACCCTCTGTGCACTCGTCCTGATCTGTCATGAGATGGGAGGAAATGGCCAACAGGTGAAACCATCATTCATGAGTCCAGTTTGAGCCGACACAGGAAGGGTTTCACCCACCTCTGCACATGCGCTGGTCGTCTCGCAGCACATACCCAGCGGGACACATACACTCATAGGAGCCAAAGGTGTTGACACAACGGAAAGCACAAAGCAAAGGATTCTGGGAGCACTCGTTGATATCTGAAATCCGGATGAGGGAAGGACGGTTCATTTCAACTTCAAATGATGTGGAAAACAGCCTTTTGTATCACAGGCTTTGTGTCTGACCTTCACAAGTCATCATGGGACCGGGTTCGAAGCCCTCCTGGCACGAGCACTCAAAACCTCCCACCACATTGGTGCAGTTTCCATTTCCACATGGGTTTCCTATGGAGCACTCGTCGGCATCTGGAGAAATAAAAGGCAGAGAAAAACAGAGGGAGCAATTAAATATAATAAAACATTTATACTGTACCTTCGATTCTAAAAGCAGTCATTAGTAGCATGGGCCTGGAATAAATGGGGCTGCGATGCAAGAGAGAAAATGCACTGTGGTGCTAAAATAACATCAGACCACAGCAGTTTTATTGATTTTGAGAAGACATGGCAATAAAGCTCTCAGAGGTCACTGATATGAACAACAGGAAGTCCTGCAGTCAATAACTCCTCTGCAGCCGTTTTAAAATAAATTGTTAAACGACTGATCTCTCGTGAAACAACTAATAAATTATACACGATGGCAATAAAGTATGAGAAATGAAACAAACATTGACCACTGGGCACTTAAAATTCGTCTCACCAACACAGTTGACCCCAGTGTAATCCAGGTTGTACCCAAAGGGACATTCACAGCGGAAGGAGCCATCGGTGTTGATGCAGATTCCGTTCTGGCAGATGCCTGGGTTTTCCAGACACTCATTCATATCTAGACAAGGCAAATGAAAACATTACATCTGCACAAAAAGTCCCCTCGTGTCTAGTTTAGATGACATCGTAGGATTAGACTCACCTTCACGACCATCGTCTGGTCCAATTACGATCCCGTGGCCGTAGGGGCACAGAGCCTTGAATGCATCTGGAACTACATCAGAAAGGGTCAGTGTCACTGTTTTACAAATACCGCTGGGAGCATTTTGTGTGTGTCGGTCACAGTCTAGCTGTATTTACTATCGGACTCTCGCGGACACAGCTCACACGGAAGCCCCCAGCCCTCTCCAGGCATCTTGCTGCAGCAGCACTTGGCCTTGGTCGTGTTGAAGGCCTTGGGCACGGAGCATTTGCCGGCTTCGAATTTAGTGAAACAGAAGCTCTCTCTGGTATCTGCCAAAAGAAACAATAAATAGCATTGGTGAAGGGTTTAACATAACATTTAAAACCCCTTAACGTTAGCAAGTGAACCTTCCTACCGTAACAGTGCTGCTTGCTTTCAGACAGAACAAAGCCTGGTGGGCACGAGCACTGGAAGCTGCCGGGGGTGTTGGTGCAAGTACCGAACTGACACTTGTTGGATTCCAGCTCACACTCGTTGATGTCTGAGAAAATCAGAAATTAGACTCAGGGTGTGTGTTCAACGTGTATATATATACGTTATATATCCTTGAATGGGTGTGTGTTAGTATCTCACCTATACACTGGTCATTTTTCACCTCGTAGCCAAGAGGACAAATGCATCTGAAGGACCCGTCCATGTTCTGACAAGTTCCCGGAGAGCAAGTGCCGGGCAGGCTCAGACACTCATTGATGTCTGTGGAAACAAGACAGTGTGTGGGTGAAAACAGTGCATATATTGCCGTACTGTTCATTTAATCGCTGACTTACCAACACAGTTCTTCCCATCCGGCATACTCTCATATCCCTCATGGCAGAGACACAGGAATGAGCCAAGTTCATTGATACACTGTCCATTCCTGCACACTTGGCCCTGGAAGACGCTGCACTCGTCAATGTCTGCGTGATTGGAAGGAATACGAGGGTTTAGGTGCCGGTTCTATGTCTGCATGCAAGTGAATATATGTTTAAAAGTGAACAGGCATCTAGACTTAATGTTAATGTCTGGCAGTGGGCCGTTCGTACCCATGCAGTCGTTGTTGTGCGTGAGCTCAAAGCCAGGGTGGCAGAGGCAGTTGTAGGATCCAACGGTGTTTTTACAGGTACCGTTGCCGCACGGCTGCCTGTCACACTCGTCGATGTCTGAACGAAACAGAGGAAACTTTAGGCCCCAAGGACAGAGCTGTACCGACGTTAACGTGTGCTGGTGGAGTCCAGTGTCTCACCCATGCACATGGTCTGGTCGGACGTGGCCTTGAAGCCGTTGTAGCAGAGGCAGCGATAACTTCCCTGCGTGTCTATGCACTCTCCGTGGCTGCAGACGTTCGGAATCTCCTGGCACTCGTTACGGTCTGCGAAGAAGAAAACAGAGTTTCCCTCCCATTTCCAACACGGAATCGGTCCGCCCCAGTAAGGCCCGTCGGACTGACTGGACTCACCCAAACAAGCCCCGCTGGGAGACAGTTTGAAGCCGGGCGAGCACTCGCAGCGGTAGCTGCCCGGTATGTTGATGCAGTTGGCATTACGCTGACACAGGTTGTCCCCGCTGTTACACTCGTCGATGTCTACGACGGAGGAACGGAAAGAGAAATCAGCCAGAGGCTTTGTAAATGTCTGGTCAGAGCACGAAGCCTGTGGACAGCAGGACAGGGCACAGCGCGCTGCTCTGGCTGGCAGGTTCTGGATAATGGAGGGTCCTGGCAGCTGCTCTCGTTCAGAGCCACTGTACAAGGGCATAAGTCATGTGGGAAAAGGCGGCATTAACTCAGCTGACTGGAAGACTTGTAAAGTGCCTCCTGCCCCGTGAGGGAGTGCTACTGTATTTATGTGTGAGTGTCTGTGTGTGGGTTTCTTATTTGTTCCAGCAGCAACTATACACTAATCCAGCCTGTTCGGTTGGATTAAAGCAAACTCTGGCCTCATTTAGTCTGGAACATCAATGTCCTTAAAATGGAGTGAATTCCCAGATCTGGTTTTTACCTTCGCAGATGAGCAGTATGTTGTTGTAGCTGAAGCCCATGGGACATTCACAACGGAAGCTCCCAATCTGGTTGATACACACTCCATTGGCACAGATGCCTGGGATCTCCCTGCACTCGTCAATGTCTGATGGGAAGCATTAAAAATATTCCATTACTGCACGTTGCAGCGCATCACACGTGTGTAACGCAGTTGTGCGTTCTCTTGACCTCACCTATCGGCTTGCCCGTGTGGATGTCAATGATGAAGCCAGGAGCCTGGTTACCACACAGTAACTGGTAGTCAGCTGTAACAGACACAAAGGGCTCAGTGGCAGCAGTTTGACAGCGGGGCCTGAACAGAGTCTGAGTCTCTTGACTGGCACTCACAGGTAGCGGGGGTGGGGCAGGCCTCGCATGGCTTATTCCAGGCCTTCCCCACATTATAGGCACAGCAGCACATCTTCTTGGTCATGTTGAAGGACAGCTCGTTCTCACACGTGTTATTGAAGTTCCGATAACACACGCTCTTCCTCATGTCTGTGTTGAGGACGCGTGAGAGTCAGTCTGCGGGAAAAACTGGCTTCCAGAGCGAGAACCCCCCCTCCACTACCACCACCACTCACCCATGCAGTTGTTTCCTCCGTTGACCTGCATGTATTCGGGTGGACACACGCAGGTGTAGTTGCCCAGAGTGTTGTAGCAGGTGCCGGGTCCACAGATGCCGATGTGAGACGAGCACTCATCAATGTCTGCGCGTGACAGAAACGACACGTAATAAAAAAAACAGTCAGGAATAATCAGGAGTTATGCGTAAGTCAGAGTAAGTGGTGCTTCGCTTCTTACCCTCACAGATGCGAGTCTCCTCGTTGAGATAGTAGCCTGGTGGACAATCACACTGGAAGCTGCCAAAGGTGTTGATGCAGCTCCCCCCCTGGCAGAGACCTGGCAGCTCCTGGCACTCATCAATGTCTACAAGACGATTCACATTATTCATTATTAGATCATAGCAGCACTTATCGCCTTTAATTTAATGACAATAGAAAGCTGGACTGTTCACCTTCCAGGATAACAGTGATGGGATTAGGTCTGAACCCCTCCCCTCCTGGACAAAGAGTCTTGTATTCGGCTATAGAGAAAAAAGACATGCAGCAAATGAATGTGTTTTTTTTTTATTTCACAACACAACAAGCAGATGTGAAGTGACGTAGAGCCTACTGGAGTTGGGCGCAGGGCACAGTTCACAAGGGTTCCCCCAGGCTCCTCCCAGGGAGCAGCAGCAGGAGGCTCGGGTCACGCCCACGCCGATCTCTGCGCTGCAGGAGATTCCCCCGTCGCCGCGGTTCAGGATGTCCAGGAAACAGTTGCCAACGCGGGTGTCTGAGAAACGCACACGTTTACCCCTAAATCTGCAAAGGCGGGTGAAAAACTGAGCGTTTCCACAGCGACTCACCCACACACCCGACTCCAGTGGGATTGAGCTCGAAGTCGGCGGGGCAGTTGCACAGGTAGCTGCCTGGAGTGTTCACGCACAGGCCGTTGATGCAGGTCACGGGGTCGGCGCACTCGTTGATGTCTGCAGCACAGGCACAACACTCAGCAACGCCCCACGGGGCTTGAGACGGACAGGTACCTGTGACGGACACGCACCGGTGCAGTTTCCCCCGCTGCGGTCCAGCTCGTAGCCATCGTCGCACACGCAGCGGAACATCCCTGGGAGGTTCTGGCAGGTTCCGAACACACAGATGTTCTGGAAGTTACACTCGTCGATGTCTGTGGCAAAGAGGGCGCGAGTTAGACTGAACAATTGGGATGGTGTGTGTGTGTGTGTGTGTGTGTGTGTGTGTGTGTGTGTGTGTGTGTGTGTGTGTGTGTGTGTGTGTGTGTGTGTGTGTGTGTGTGTGCGCACCTTGGCAGGCCTTGCTGTCGTCCGTTGGGGTGAAGCCCATCTCACACTCGCAGCGGTAGCCGCCGGGGGCGTTCAGACACTGGCCGTTCTCGCACAGGTTCACGTTGTCGGCGCACTCGTCCATGTCTGCAACACACAGACCAACAGACCAACAGGCTCAGCTTCGTGCCCGGAGCCGCGGCGCTAAAAGGTCCGACGGGCCCGGCAGCCTCACCAGAGCACGAGAAGCCGTCCCCGTTGAAGCCCTCTTTGCACGTGCACCTGTAGGACCCCGGTGTGTTGACACAGTCGGCGTTGGGGTTACAGTTGTGGTCCTCCGCGGAGCATTCGTCATGATCTACACACAGAGAGTCAACGCAGTCACAGAATTCCTAACGACTTGGACTCCAGAATACAGCCGAGGCGTTCTACTCATACACTCACCCACACACTTGATGCCGTCACCCACCCAGCCGTCCCGACAGCGGCATTTGAAGCTCCCGGGAACGTTGATGCAGGCGGAGTGCATGTCGCAGTTATGAGCTCCAATCTCACACTCATCGATATCTGAAGAAACAGTGGGGTTCTCTCAGTTAAAAATGATAGGTATGAACACACGGTGATGGCTCGTGCCCGGGTATTTGTGCCGGTGTACCTGTGCAGCCAGTGGATCCCTTCTTGACAAAGTAGCCCAACTGACAGTGGCAGATGAAGGAGCCTTTGGTGTTCTCGCAGTCGCCGTGGAGACAGATGTTCTGATTCAAATCACACTCGTTCACATCTGGGAAGTGACAGGCGATAATAGATTAGACTGAAAAGTGAGACTGACAGGGAATCCCCCCCCCCCAAAGAAACAAACAAGAAGAAAATAGACGATTAAAAGACAACACACAAATAGATTTAAAGACACGTGGCGTGTTCTCCCACCTATACAGGTCCTCATGTCTATGGAGGCCATGAAGCCATCGTAGCACAGACAGCGATATTCCCCAGGAATGTTGGTGCACTGGCCTCCATCACAGATGTCTGGAGTGTCCTCACACTCATCAATATCTAACGGAAGCAGCAGAGAAAACTAAGTAAAGCATTTACACTGGAGTGACATCCAGAGTGTCCTGAAGGTGCGCTCGCTGCTTCTTCACCTGAACAGGTCCTGAGGTCGGGCATGAGCGCGTAGCCCTCGCTGCAGCTGCACTCGTAGCTGCCCTCCGAGTTGGTACAGTGCGTCTCGCAGCCCCCGTTCATGATGGTGCACTCGTCGATATCTGCGAAGGCAGACGGAAACAGCCTGAGTGTGGTGAGTCAGCGTAAAAGCGTGAGCTTCCAGGGAGAGGCTTCGAGGTGCCCACCAACGCAGCCCTGCCGGTCGGGCGTGGCCTGGTAGCCCGTGTTGCAGGAGCACTGGTAGGTTCCAGGCATGTTGACACACTGGCCGTTCCTGCACAGGTTGTCACTGAGCTGGCACTCGTTCAGATCTGAACACATAAACGTGGGTTTATGTCACAAATAATAGTCACAAAGCTACTAAAGTAGGTTTGGTCGTGTTTTAATCTACATGTGACCCACCTTCACAGACAGAACCATCTGGGCTGAGGGTGTATCCCGTGGGACATTCACACTCATAGCTGCCCTCGGTGTTGAGGCAGGTTCCTCCGTGACATAGCAGCGGGTTCCTCTCACACTCGTCAATGTCTGTGTGAGTGAATGGAAGCATCAGGTCCTGGATTCATGTTGTAAACGTGAATTAGAGTCTGACTGCGAGTTTGTCTCCGACTTACCCATGCAGTTCTTCATCATCATGAAGCCGCTCTCGTAGCCCTCGAAGCATTCGCACTCAAAGCTGCCCGGCGTGTTGACGCAGGCGCCCTGGCCACACAGGTCGGGGGAGATCCGGCACTCGTCGATGTCTGAAGCACAGGAGGAATGAGGTCCATTAAATGGCCGCCGACGGTAGCCACGCAGCGGCGTCACTCTCTCGTACCTGTGCAGTTCCTCTCTTCAGCCGTGAGAGCGAAGCCGTTGTTGCAGCGACACTTGAAACTGCCGATGGTGTTTCGGCAGGTTCCGTACGTGCACAGACCCGGGAAGACCTTACACTCGTTGACGTCTGAGAGAGGAAAGCTCGTCAATACCCACGTGGAACAGGACTCATCATCGTCACAGTGCGATGTGTTGCGATTGCATGTTCTGAAAACAAACAACCAACTTCAAATGGACCAGGTCCGGGCGGTACCTTTGTAGAAGGGCCTGCCGGTCAGGATGTCTCCTCGGTTGGCGATGCCGGGGCCTCTTGGGCAGATGGTCTTGTACTCGGGCGTGCCCGCTTTGGGACACTCCTCGCAGTCTATCCCCCAGGCGGCGCCCACTGAGCAGCAGCACATGTCCACGCGGTACCTCCCCGGCAGCGGCGCCCCACACTCATCCTCGTGCCACTTCATGTAGCACTGCTCGCTGCGCATGTCTAGAGGAAAGGACTCAGAGGTTTGGTCTCGTGCTCATCTAGCAACAGGAAACGGGCTGAAGCCCAGTGCTCCTACCGACACAGGTGCGCCCGGTGCTGTCGAGGGTGAGCCCGTTCGGGCACTCGCAGCGGAACGAGCCCTGAGTGTTCACGCACAGGCCGTTGGAACACACTCCGGGGAAGACCTCACACTCATTAATGTCTAGGGGGAGAGGGACATTCTGAGAAGCGTGGACACAGGGCGAAACACAAACAGGGCGCAGAGGACGCGTGCTCGTCACAGCGAGCATTCACAGGCTCTCACCTTCGCAGACGAGGCCCTTCATCCGAGCGAAGCCCCGCGAGCAGGCCGTGTCTGTGGAGACGTGGGAAACAGAGAGTTGTGATGAGAACGTGCTGCTGTTTTGGGTCAGCGCCGGTGTGTGTGAACTGACCGATCTCGCAGCGGTCGCAGGGGCTGCCCCAGGCCACCCCCAGCGTGGAGCAGCACTCGGACTTCAGCGTGGCCCCGTTGATGTTGACCTCGCAGCGGTTGTCCTGCATCGTCAGCCAGCACGTGCTCTTCATGCTGTCTGCGTAGCCCAAGTAACAAGAATGTGAACAAAGCTCACGTTAAATGACCTTGACAGCCATTGGTTTGTCTGCGGCTGCTCAGATGATCTGTGTCCAGCCACCGCATCGATACATTATTATCTTTTTATACAGTAGGGAATTGAAGCAGTGTAAGTTTTTGCGGCAGTGGCAGCGCTCATCCAAAACCACAAGGCCGCTCGAACACGAAGCCTCCATTTACTCTTCCCCTCTAACCACACTGAGATGGACCGTGACACAGAAAACAATCAACCCAGTGGAACTTGGAAGAAGCTCATGCCCCATCAACGAGCACATTCATTCAGTGACTCATTCTGCCTTCCACTTACAATCACATCTGTATTAACAGGCAGCTTTCTCACAATGATTTCCCAAAAGTAACAAACGTCTGCTGGAGCGAAATAATTAACCTCGGCACACACTGTACCACATATCAAAGCTCTATGAAGGGAAGCGCTTGCTTTGTGAGCTGAAGCTGTGCACGCTAGTAGTTAGTTAATCATCCGTGTGTTCTTTGGACCGTAATGACTTCTAGACACATTAACTACTCCAGCGTTTCTTTGAAACTGTGAACCTATTAAAAAGGCACTTGCACCAGTTATTTTTCATAAAGTGTCAGTGGGGAACCGTCATCTCACAAACTGCTTCACCAACCCTGCAGCCTAAATCAAACGCCTCGGATGCCTCACCCACGCAGATGGTGTTGGTGGAGTCCAGCTTGCTGCCGTGGCTGCATTCACAGTTGAAGGAGCCGATCACGTTGCGACACTGCCCATTGATGCACGGGTTGGACTTGCACTCATCGATATCTAAGACGCGCAAACACACACTTCAGGTCAGGCACCGAAAGACGCATTTGTGTGGATCGTAATAAAGGTTTGTGTGAGTCCTCACCTTCGCACGTCTCTGACTCGGGCTTGAAGACAAAGCCTTTGGGACAAGAGCAGGTGTAGGAGCCCGGAGTGTTTCTGCAGAGGCCGTTGTCACAGAGCAGAAGGTTCACCGCACACTCGTTGATGTCTGAAAGGAGGAAATCGGTTGCCACGTGTTGGAGAGGTCGAGTAATGAAGATCCAAACCACCCGCACTGAACTGTGAATAAACAGCACGCTGCTGGATAAGCTACTCACCAACACAGTTTTTGCCACTGGTGTCGGACTCGTAGCCAAGGTTACAGCTGCAGCGATAGCTTCCCCTCAGGTTCTCACAAATGCCGTTCTGGCAAATGTCTGGGTCCAGTGCACACTCATTAATGTCTGAGGGAAAAGCCAGCACCCAGCAGATGCAGTTAAACACTAATGAGTCTCCTTAATACTGTGGTAGCATCTATTCTCTGAATGCACTTACCTCTGCCATCAGTTGTGATCCCAATGCCGCTGCTGCACACGGCCTGAAACTCAGCTGAACAACACACACACACAAAAATCCAGTTTCATGAACAGGATCTTTTTAATCTCTCATCAAAGGGACAAACATTCCAAACCCACCTGAGTTTCTGGACGGGCACGGTTGGCAGGGTTCCCCGAAACCGTGTTCGGGATTGAAACAGCAGCACTCAGACCTGGTCACGGCTCCGGGAAACGGACGCGAGCAGGTGCCCATCTTTATGGCGCCGTAGCAGGTGGTCCTCATGTGCGTGTCCACGCACACCCTCCCGTCCATGTCGATGGCCAGGCCCGTCGGGCACTCGCAGCGGAACGAGCCCTCGGAGTTGATGCAGCGGCCGTTCATGCAGATTCCGGATGTCTGGCACTCGTTAATATCTGATGCAAAGGAATCACAGCGTCACACGTCAGTGTTTATGACAAAAGGCGGAACAGCTGACATCATGAATACGATTTGTCCAGAAACTACTTTAGAAAGTCAACAAGCAAAGGAAACGGAGGAGGGAGACATTGTTATTATCATACATTCCAGTCACCTTGTGCTATGCTAGTCATTATTTTAGCTCAGATTATTTATTAATATTTTCCCAGAAGTATATTGAGAACTGTGATCTTTAATCTCACATTAAAAGATAAGAGGGAAAATATGCATTTAGTTAGCAACGATAAATTACTAAATAAACATTACAGCCTGACAATCTGTTAAATTTCTCCCATGTGTTCATTCATATGACTGATTGTAATGATTGCATATTAACGAGTCATGTCATCAGTGGCTCATTTTCTCTTGGACTCAGTGGGCTCAGACGGCTACGTCATGTGGTGTACTCCCCTGTGCTACCTCTGTTATGGCCGCATTTAAATCTCAGCTTCCATAACTGTGCATAAACGGGCTGATCACGGAACCTCGGAGTGGCTCTTTGACTGAGCCGAAGCCTTGAGCTCCGTGTTTGTGTTTGACCCAGGGGGTCGCACCTACCAGTGCAGTAGCGTCCGTTAGGCGCTAGCGCGAAGCCAGGCTTGCAGATGCACTTGAAGCTGCCGTCCTCGTTGATGCACATGCCGTTCAGACACATGTTGGTGGTGGCGCATTCGTCGTGATCTGATGGGCAACGGAAACCGGAGTCACGTCAAGAGGTCAAGGGTCACAGAGAGGCTCTGTGCTGGCTCCTCACCAATGCAGTTCTTTCCATCAGGTGTGAGCTCGAACCCCGCGTTGCATATACACTGGAAGCTTCCCTCCGTGTTGACACAGCGGCCGTTGCGACACATCACTCCATTCACAATGCATTCATCGATATCTAGAGAGAGCGGGCAGAGGCAGGGATTCATTCTCTCAATCCTCTGCATCAGACATCATCGCAGCAGGTCAGACATACCGATGCAGGCCTGTTTGGTAGGTGTTCCCTGGTAGCCCTCGTGGCACTTGCAGTTGTATGATCCAGGTGTGTTGACACAGTCTCCGTTGATACACGGATTACTCACACACTCATCCACATCTGGAGAGAGAAAAATAAAACAAGAGTGGATAAAAACAAAAAAAGTCGCTGTCAGATTGTTCTTTTAGGCCTCATCATATGCTGGAGTAGAGTTCCTTAACTCAGCAGAAGATGGCAGTGCAATGCTCACTATTACCACCGGCCTATGTGCCTCTAGTCCACGACTAAGAGTAGACACAAAGCGAGCTTCCTACCGATGCACAGTCCGCGCACATCCTGCCTGTAGCCCATGTTGCATTCGCAGCGGTAGCTCAGGGGGGTGGGGATGCAGCGTCCGTTCAGACACAGGTTGGTGAAGTGTTTGCACACGTCAATGGTGTCGTTCACAGTCACAGTCCCTGAGGACGCGCGTACAAAGAGGCCAATGAAAACACAACACAGAATACATCTACATCAACATTGCTTCATTTCCAGTCTGAGTGTAATTAAAGTGTTTTTTTTAAGACTCAACCTATTTGATGGGTCATAAGGCTTCCTCCGTTGCCGCCAAAGCCCCCTGTGTTCCCACCAAAGTTCCCTCCACCGTTTCCACCGTTTCCACCGTAGCCTCCGTTACCGTTACCGTTACCATTAGGGGGGAACTTAGGACCGTAGTTGAACCCGTTGCCATGTCCATTGGGGTAACCGTTAGGGAAACCATGTGCCTGGGGAACACCCACAATACACAGACGCCTGAATTCATCTGAGAGAGAGCGAGAGAGCGAGAGAGAGAGGTCACATGGGTCAGTCCTACAAGCGCGACAAACCAACTCCTGACAGCGTCTCTATGTCTGCGTACTAACCAGAACCCCTCACAGGACACATCTCGGGGAGCTGCCCCAGCGCCCAGCAGCGTCCTGTTTCACAGCAGCACTGCATCTTGGTGAACTGAACACTCAGCTGACCAGAACAGCGGCCATTAGCCAGCGCAGAGAAGCAGGAGCCCACACGCTGGTCTGCAGAGAAAGGAGGCAGATTTCAGCTTCAATGCCGCACGCGGCCGGCGTTGTGTGTAGCCTATCCCCACATACTGTAATGTAGGGATAGGCTACAGGTGAAAAACAGCAGCGTTGTAAGTTAGAAGGCGGTTCTGCCCTTTCTACGGTGGCTGAGGAGGAAGCGTCTTTATGGGCTAGCAGCAGGAGAGGTTCCCTGAGGTCTCCACTGAGTGCAGGCTTCTGAAGGGCCTCCAAAAAGGGCTCTTATTTGATACAGTTAGCCAGGTCAGGGTCAATGGGGCATGACAGGGTGCTCGGGTTCAAAGAGCGTGCACAGGGAGAAAATGGGGCTTCCGGGTATTTAGGGAAAGTGTAACAGGAAAGTAAAAGAGCGAGAATGCATGTGTACCGAGTTAGACAGTGAGCAACATATGTGAAAGGGAATTTAATATGCATCTACAGAAGGGGGGGGGGGGGGGGGGGGGGGGGGCGGCTGTGTACATGTGTTACGATGGGGGCAGTGGGGTTGAGGGAGGAGCACAAGTCGATTAACTCACTAATGAGCCAGCAGTCTGGAATTAATCAGCTCCATGTGGAGCAATTCTTGCCAATTAGAACATGAGGGGCTGGGAGCGCAGGGAGTAGCACACACACACACACCCACACCCACACACACACACACACGCAAAAGTACATTTTGATTCAGATATGCATTTTGCACATACTGTACACACACAAACACACACCATGGATAAATATACACAATACAGAACATGAGTATAAATGGGCACACACTGCACACAGGCAAACATTCCATAGGAATGACCGAGCTGGAGGCACGGTGGAGGAAGGGGGGGGGGCGCTGCTGATGAGGATGATGATGACTTAAATTGGATCCAGACCGTGCGTTACTCGCTCGCGTTGCTGCACTGCACAAGCGGAGGCTTTCATTGGGTGAGGTGCTTTTACAGACTGACTGACTGGAAGGGGCTCTTTATTGTTTTTTCAAGCTTTCACCATGTGACAGAGCACTAGGCCCTAATTACAAGCCCCCCAAGAGCTCTCCGTGGCCTACTTCACCACCATACAGTTACACTCAGCATCAGTTAGAAAGCGTTTGGATCTGTCCCATTCGGGTCAACATTTGTTTGGGTCCACTTATCTCTACCTCTGTAGCCTCATTTTATCCATTTAGAAGTAGGACAGGGACACGGGAAGGATATAGGGTAATGTGTCTGGCACCTGTTTTATGTCTCTCTTTTTTTCTCCCTCCTCTCCGTTAGAGCAACTGAAAAACACAACTAAAGGAAGTGAGGTGCAGGATCCAGATGTCAGACGCTGGGAGGGGAAAAAAGAGCCAAATGGAAATGATAAGGAGAATGTGATGCAAGAATGCTTCAATTTTGTAGATAAAGGTGAAAACGAACAGTTAAACAGCCCGGGAAGAAAGTAGAAGACAAAAACTCCCAGATCTTTGTAATGTAAATCACTGAGCTGTTAGTGGAGGGACTAATTCACGTTTCATACAGATGAAAAACAGAGTGAGAAAGTGAGACATACTGTATAGAGAGGAGTGATATATCACTTCAGGGAAAAAGAAGAACGAGGACTATGGTGGAAAAAAATACAGAAAAGAATACAGATGTGCATTAAAACAGACAGATGGAGAAAGGTGAAGTTTTGGGCAGCGGTCTGATCCGCACTGTGGAACAGACCAGCGCAGGCAACTACCCAGCTACTGTGGTACTTTGTTTTGATGGGATCCCGAGTATTTTTGCCCCCCGCTCCACCTGCTGATGTGGGCAAACAAGTCACATCTTGTTCCTGCCACTCCATTCACCAAGTGACTCATCAGCTGTCCTCTCATTTTTTCTATTTGCAGCTGAACCTTTCTGGATCAATTCTCGCTTCATTGGCCTTGTTCTTCTTACATTTTTTCCACAAACCCCCTGAAAAGCTTATAATTTCCTACAGATGATGAGAAGATGAATTAAGACTAGAAAACAACACAAATAGAGGGGAACAGGACATACAATAAAAAACAGGACTATGGGGGAATTACAGCAATCCTGTGGTTTTCTTTGCTACAGGAGCTTTTATTGGACAAGGGCTGAAACTGAAAGGCCGTGAGTCAGGTGTGGGGAAAAATCTTGAAATAATATATTACCACCTGGTTGTGATTCTGAGCTTGCCATGCGGAGCGAGGATTGCAGGAATACATGAATGCCTCACAATGATTCCTGGGACCTGTCAGTGAGCCATTAACTAAATACAGCATGTGTCATTGTGTGTGAATGAGTCAGTTGAGCTCAAACATTAGCCCTGATTAATGACCTTGAGAGACACAGAGTGTGTTCATCTACAACCGGGGACCACGAGTCTGCAGGCCAGCCTGACTCATCAAGACAAATGGGATCCACTCACCCACACATCTGGAGCCGTCGGTGCTGGAGATGTAGCCGCGTGGACAGGTGCACACGTAGCTCCCAGCGGTGTTGGTGCATTCCCCACCGTCACACACGCCGGAAATGGTGCCGCACTCGTCGACGTCTAAAGGCACACAGTCGAATTGTTAAACGCTCGCTCGCGTCTGTCGAGCGCCTCGTGGCCACATATCCAATACTAAAAGAACCAAATGTACAACAGAATAATCATGTTTGTCCTCACTAGGAAACACAATGCCCGTGTTGGAGGGTAAAATCCGCTTTCTGGATTCTGGTTCAGGAGCCAGATTGTGGGAGAACCTGGGCCTGGAGCTTGGCAGAGCCCACCTCGCCGCGATGGAGTGTATGACGCCACTGAGCGTATGATTTTGTGAGCAGGGGCCTCGCTGTCCCTCGATGAGGGGGACCCAGAAGTGAAGTTCCAGAGGGTTTTGGGGGGTTTTACGACGTGTCACACTTATACGCGCATACGTAATTGCTGCACCGGCGCGGGGCCCGTTTACAGCACTGCTGCACACGCAGACCTGTAATATGTGCGCTTACATAGAAAAGTGAAGGGTGTGTTAGTGTTTTACTTTGTGGGAGTGGGGTGTGTTTGGTGGTGGGGCGGGAGACTCCCGCTGACTCCTGTCTGACAGCGGGGCCAGAAGTGAGGCTGTAAAAGTCCCAGCCCAAAGATCTGTGCCAGCAGCAGTCGTGGCCGCACGCAGACACGGGCTGCGGGACCGAAGGAAGTGTGTGACCTCCACAAATGTCTTTATATCTATATCACCCACCAAGCCACAAGAAAGACCTTTGTTTGGCATTCTTATAATTGAACATTTCCAGTTTTTACTCAAAGTAAGTGATGGTGTGTGTGTGTGTGTGTGTGTGTGTGTGTGTGTGTGTGTGTGTGTGTGTGTGTGTGTGTGTGTGTGTGTGTGTGTGTGTGTGTGTGTGTGTGTGTGTGTAATTAGAAAGTCTCAGAAATGCTGTTCACACTGACAGCTGGTTTTGAGCCAAAGGACTGTATTTATGGAAGGAAAATGGAGGGAGAAGTTTGAAAGAGGAGGAGGAGGCTGTCGGACTGTTGGGCCTGCGCTATGAGGCAGCCATAAAACCAGATGCCCTGTGATGCCCCCCCCCCCCCCCCCCCCCACCCCCCCAAAAAAAGAAAAGCACGCTCCCATGACATCTTGACTGCTTATCTTAACTGCTCCAAACCCTCGGCGTGAAAGAGGCTGTTTGTGCATTATCGCGAAAGGCATTTCAATAAACGCTCTCCCCAGAGGAGCTGAGGTGATTGTTTGTGCGATTGCACTAAACAGACTTTCCTGCAGATCCGCGGCTGGAGATGCACGTCACAAGCGTTCTTTTGTTTTCCCAACCTTCGAAAAACGCTGACCTCTGCCACCTCCCGAAAGAACACACTAAATCATGGAATCGAAGAAATCGCTGTTTGTGAACAGCAGCTGCTGAACAAGTTGGGAATTCACACGAAATAGGCTCCTGAGAAAGATATCATACTTTCACTTAAGTGAAAATAATAATAGTAAAAGTAAAATAATGAAAAAGTCTGTATGACATTATTCAATAAGCTCAACAGAGGAGTGAAGGGATCCAAGACGTTCTCCTGATGTTCCGACCTTGTCCCAAGATGAGACTGCATCCACACCCACATCTGGGCCGTGTTCAGCATCTCTGGAAGCCGTCATTCTCCCTTACAGTAAGTCCTGAACCAGCGTGGCGCTGCCCCAAACCCACAACTGAAACCGGGGCCCTGGTGAATTAGTGAAGTCAGCGTTCCTGTTCCCTCCTTCGCTCGCTCAGACGTAAATCACCGCGCGCGTCACGGTAATTGCCTCTTGAGAATCTTAAGGTGGAGACGCTGTTTGCAGAGAAAATAAGGGGCTCTCAGCGTTTCTGCTGTGTCGGAATAGTAGTGATTGGATACGTTGGGACGGCGGCCGCGTCCTGGGTATTTTCGAGCTGAATGGGTGTCGTCTGGCTCTCACGGCTCCTGCCGTAATCGCCTCAGAAGGCTCGGAACCCGTCCAACAGACACATCCCCTGCCTGGATAACGAGCGCTCCATCCTGGGTGTCATTTAAATTCCATCCAATCACCACGTTGTAATGTTAATCCACTCCGCCGAGCGCTGTATCTGTGCACGGCAATTCTCTGCAAGTCATCACTTTTTAAATGCCTGTAGAGATTTGTCAACTGATCCCACAGCGATCAGAACGTGAACAGTCTGCGTTTACACAACCGAACCCAATGGCAGTTAGATAACATCTCCCAGAATCTGAGCAAAGCGGGTCCTTAAATCAGCAATTTGTCTGTAATTGTTTCACATTAGCATGTTGTTTTCTTAGCTAACCTTGCAGAATCAACATGCTAATGTTATTTACACTGTTTTCTTTGGATGTCATTTCTGGCTGATGATCATTTTGTGACGTGTGTCTTAAGGGTTGAGTTTATTTCTCATTATCTTCATTATATCATCCTATCATTTTGTTTCTTTCTTGGTGAGACTTTATGAGTCTAATTTCCGACTCACCTTCACATTTGTGGCTGGTTTCGCTCTGTCGGTGTCCAGCGGGGCATTTACATTCATAGGATCCCACAGTGTTGATGCAGTTGCCTCCTGAACACAGACCCGGCACGGCCTCGCACTCGTCCACATCTAAGAGAAGGAAGCGGAGACACAGCACGGTGGCACGTGTTACTTCACTAGAACTAAATTCAACTTTTCGGCTTGAAACTGAGGGAAAAACAAGTACTAACATGGCATCAGTCATAAGGTCACTTCCAGAAAGACCCATCAACTTCTAATGTGAACAGGAAATGGCTTCTAATTGTATGTATTTTCCAGAATTCAACGTGAGTCACTTTCGCTGGTAGTGGGGATAAGTCAGTGTCGGCTGGTTCCCGTAAAGTCTGTGCACACTGTGGCTCTGATTATGTCCACGCGACAATGAGGTTTCCATCCAACTCACAGTCGGCCACTGGGACGAGTCCAAGGATCTCCACGACAAAAAACACACACCTGCACATTCACGGCTGCAACAGTCGCACATACTGTATATACCTACACGCGCACGTATGAACAGCCTGTGCTAATCAACCGCGAGCTTTCGGCCTCTGCTTCCTATAAAGAAACTGAAACTGTCTGGTGTCTAGAGGCCAACGTCCTGATGTGGAGCCTGGAGTTCAACCCCTACATTTGGATTCATGGTCATGTGTGCTTTGTACTGCTGCCAACAAGACACTGCCCGAGGCCCTCTGGCGATTAGGTGTCTCTGGTGTGTGCGTGTTTGTGAGCGAGACGCAGCCATGAGGGAAGACAGAAGCGCGCAGAGGGACGAGCGATAGTCTCACTACTGTAGCTTTCTCCAAGCATGCGAGCAGCCTGGCAGGCACATCTCCAAGGAAGGAAGTTCTGCAGATAAATACAAACTAGTTACCGATCCCAGATGTATAAGCCTTTTTGAATTATGCTGCTATAATGTGAACAGACGTGTTATGGAAAACTATGCCGCATTTTTTTGATACATGCCTGCTTTTATAATTACAAGCTGGGGCCCAGAAGAAGTGGTTCAACCCTCTACGTGTGTCATTTACCGGGTCTTCGTTTTTGTCTGATCTTCCACCCAGAGACTGACCTGACCTGACACCAGTGAATATTCTAACTCTGAGACACATGCAGTGGAGCTTAACCGCAGCTTCTGCCAGAAAACACCTTAACAGGAAAATCAGAGCGAGTATCCGGCCTACTGTGTACATGTAAACACCCTCCGAGTTGTTAACACTAGCTCGAGGATGTTGTGGGCATGAATTGCAGCTGAGACGATGACAGATAAAGTAATGGCTGCAGTGTTTACTGTGGCGAGCGCGCGTGAACGCGTGCGTCGTCCTCGCGCTGACCTACCTTGACAGGCCCCGGTGCGGATGTTGGGGATGAAGCCTCGTCTGCAGGGGTGCGGCTGGGCGGGGCACTGCTCGCAGGGGTGGCCCCACGCGCGGCCGATGGTGGCGCAGCACAGGGTCTTGGTGCAGACGATGCCGCTGAGTTGGCCCTGGCACATCTGGTTGTTCACCTGCGTGAAACACGGCCCAGTCCTGTAGTCTGCGGCGGGAAGGAGACCAAACTGTCACTAATGTGGAGTTCAGTGGTGAGCATTCCTACGATGAGCCGTATCTGGGCCCCACGGTGGGTACCAGGCTGCGCTGTCATAAATCTGTGGGCCCCATGACAGACAGGACCATCTCTCCTTAACCCGCTGTACATTTACAGTGACCTGACATACCTCAAAGATGCATCGAATTCTTTGTCAGTGAGGCACTGGTTTAACGTTTGATTGATTAAATAATAAGACAATGATTCATTTCCCTAAACACATCTGCACTAAGTGAAACTGGATTAAAAGCAGATGAGGAATTTCTTCTTTGTGGAGGGAGCATATTTCCTGTTACATATAACCGACTGGCTGAAGGATCTTTACGCTCTTTCTTGGTTAATTTCACTCAAACAACAAAGGGAAGAATGGAAGTGAAGGAAGCTGGCACCGGATGACTCACGCAAGTCTTTTAGCACAGTCTAATTGCTCCAAGAGTCTTCGGCGCGACGTCAGCTAACAAAGAGGAGTATTTACAAGTAGGACATAAGAAGAACAATATGTGAGTTGGTAGCAGGATGACGACGGATGTCAGGCCGAGTAAACTCAGGGCCCGTCCAATTAAACACGTCCCACACACACACGCACACTGGTGCTACGAAAACTGAAGCACATTCCTTCGCTAACTAGGAGGTGGTGGTCAGCTTGTCAGTAACGCTCACCCCGTGACAAACATTTAACCCAGGAACCCAGGAACAATGCAACCGCATGTCGAGAAAGGCCGTCAACAGTGAGGCTGAATCTGCAGGGAGGCGGCGTTGCATCGATCACCTGACGGCACCTCCTCACGCTGGAAGCATTTCAGCCGCACACTGTTCAGTCCTTTCAAAAACAACACATGTGCCCTTATTAAATTCTCCGCAGTGGCGCCAAACCTAATACAGGCCCCCATAGATTGCTACACTGTTGCAGTGGAGATGAAAGGCAAAGCGCCTGGTTGGCCAACCGAGGCTGTGACAGCGGGATGTGGAGGAGAAAGGCCCGTTCAGAGATAGGAATCAGTGGTGGGAGTCCCTCTCAACGCTTATCGCCCTCATTGGTTCCTGGTGCTACATGAAAAGGGCCTCGCGGAGAGCAGGACACGGTCAGAAGACGGAGACACGTGTTAAGAAAAGTGGGTCAACGCGAGCGTGCAGGTCAGCTGTACCGAAACTGTACTGAACATGCACAAAGAATATACATGCTCCCTGTTTAGTCCGCACGCAACGCTAGCCTTAGCTTAGCAATAAGGCGTCCATTAGCATGTTTCTCATTGTCAACAAAGCCAATAAAAAGACCCAAACCAGCAACAATTAAGTTAGTCTTGATGTTTTCCAGCTTTAATATCTGTGGCTTTCAGCCCCAAACCCGAAAGATGAAAAGAAGACAGATCAGAAGACAGACAGATCCTGTACAAAATGGCAAAAACATTTGTAATTGTTACCTCTTCTCCAATAAAACCAAAAAGTACATTTTGTCTGGGACTTCTTTGTGATGATGCGTGTATAATTAACTACAAATGCAATGAAGTGCAGCGCTGCTCTGCATGGCACCGAAAGAACATGTCAGTGACTAAGAAGAAGAATCCGTGTCTGCCAAGACACTGGACTTTCTCACTCTCTAATCATCCACCAGCACTAGACAACCACACGCAGCCGCCAAGCTCAGCAGCGTGTGCATGTGTGCCTAATTAAAGATATCTGCATACACATGCTTTGTCAAACACTGCTCTCCGTGTCTTCTACGCACACAACTGCACACAGGAATCCACATATTTGTCTATGCACGACAAACACGGCCAAGTGGAAAACATGGCATCTGTCTGAGCCTCAGCGCTGAGCCAAACAAAGGCCTGGAACAACTTTCTTCACAAGCACAAAATAAAGAATGAAGAACAGCTACATTTGTAACTCTGTCCCAATATTGAGATGGAGTTTATGTTGGCTTGTCAAGCAAAAATGCCTGTGTGGGCAAAAAAAAATCTATTTTGTGAGTGTATGTTTCATCCCAGAGGTCAGCTTGCATTGGTAAGAAAGTCTGTGTGTTATGCCAGTAAAGTCCCTGGACACGTTTGATGGGCACGAGCAGAGCCGGTCCGGCCAAGAGCACGATCCCGTCTCAGTCCGGCTGAAAACACTCGGAAGCAATTTCACCAAATTTGTGCTCAAATTGCTCCACAGATCAAAAACATTCACTGGATCCTCCTCTATCCTGTGTCCACTGGGCCCAAATGTGCTGTTAGCAACCTCTGTGTCTCCTCCAGGCATCTCCAGTTTCATTCATAACCTTAGTGCTATGTGAGACAGCCAGCAAACATAACAATGAAGCCTTTTTTCCAACGATAATAACAACGTGTCCTCTTTGAGTCAAGCTTAATGGAGTCGACTCATTCTTAAAATACTTTCATTTTATATGCACCTAATAAAATCAGGCTCTAAGCATTGGTACTTGAAAAATGGCCCAGGGTTTGCACTTTGACCTTTGACCTAGTTCGGTACTACGACGTCACAGAAACGTGCTCTGTCAAATACAGGAACATAAATGACTTTAAATGTTGAAGTGAGGGAATATTTAATTCTGTCTGGAACGCACGGCCTTCGAGGAAAACATTTTCCCATCGTGCTGTTCAGCTGTTGGACGACCTGACCACTAGAAAACCTCATTTTAGAATAATTAAATGCTCCAGTATTTATAAAGGTCCCGGGAGGAAAGATAAGAAACATGAAACATGAGCAGGCCGCATAGAAATGGAGCCATTATCATTTATACTGAGTTTCTTATGACAAGAGGTCAGTAGGTCAAATGAATAAGTGTGTGTGTGTGTGTGTGTGTGTGTGTGTGTGTGTGTGTGTGTGTGTGTGTGTGTGTGTGTGTGTGTGTGTGTGTGACAGACTGAGCGTGTCTGGTGGTTTTTGTGGAATTTCTGATTGCACTGCATTGTTTGCGTCAGCCGATGGAGATAAAAATAAACGGAACATGGGGAGTTGTTGGTTTGCGCGTGTTTGTTTGGGAAGTTTATCTCCACCCCAGCCAACCATAGCAAACCATGTTATTGTTATCGGCATCGCTATCAACAGGCCTGGACTCTCTCATCTCCATGGGTCCAAATCACTCTTCAATGAGTCCCCTTTCATTTTCTCCGCAAAAGCAGAAGAAGCCAATGGAACGTGACGAGTGTTTAGCAGAGAACAAAAGCGCCCACGCAACACGTACAAGCGCCATTAACTGTGGGGGAACGAGTCGACAGTCGACCAACGTCCAAAAGCTTGAAACCACTAGGTGCGGTTTGCTGTGTGTGAGGCAAACCGCACGCAGCTCTCAGGACTGCGCGCCCCCAACTGTGCATTTCTGCATTATCCTATTGAATGATGTCATGCGCTGCATTGTGGCATCACTGCACGGTGCCTCAGTTCCTCCGTCATTGTTCCTAAATCGCACCCACGGTTTATAAATTCTATCTTGATTTGTGCGGCTATTCTCGTCTGTTTTGGGAAACACGGTGCCGTCCAGCAGCGGAACAATGCAGCAGACACCACCGGGCGAAAGCAGACTCCAGGCTCCGTCAACAGCTGCCACTCCGGGGACGCGTTACTCACTCAGCGAAGGGAAGGTCTTTGTCACAGAGCGTCTCACGAGGCGACTTCAGGTCGAACACGAACAAACCAGAACCTCCGCATGCGACCGCGATTCATCATTTCCTTAACTTTGTTGTTTATGAGATGGCTCATCAACTTTTAGTACCCTCATGAAAAGCAGACAGTAAAACCAGCTTGTTATATGTGATGTTCCAAATTTAGCTTAATACATAACATGGTGATTTAATTTGGAACATATAATCCTACATTCATCATTACACATCCAGTGTAACAGAGCCAGAGTAAGTGAAATAAAGCACTGTCTTTCCAATTCCTGTTTGAGTACGAATTCATACTGGTCACTGCATTTTGGATTTATATCATTGCACGGAATCAGCCATTACTGAATATCAACATGGATACATAAATTTTAGGACGTTGATTATTTATTGCAGCTCTAATGTGCAGTTACAACTCAAATGTACAGCTCTTCCTCCGTGACTTCCTGCAGGTCCTCTATTCTCCTCCAACATGAGGAGTGTTTGTACTTCGCTCCACCAGGCCTTGTGTACACAGCTGGGGCGTCCATTTTCATTCTCACCCCCTTTTTTTGGCCCTGCCTTGCGCCACAGCCACTCCACAAAGAAAGTCTATGTCGCAGCCCTGTGGAGGTGTCAGGGAGAAGGATAATGCTTTTACTGCTCTACAGTATAAGAGATGAAGACGATGAAGATGATCACGATAATGATGATGATGAGGTGGATGAAATTAAAGACCAAGAAAGTATATCCAAAGGTTTAACAGTCGTCTCCGTGTCTGAAAAGGTGAACTGAAGAACAGCCAAAGCGATGTGCAGCCAAGAATTCACAGGTTTGTTCAAACCGCACCGCTCCCCGCCTTCTGTCCAGCGCCCCAGACACAAATGCCCACCGCCCGTCTGGGCTGCGTTTATCAGGGCGCCTACGTAAGAGCAAGCGCCGGAGGAGGGAACGTACGTCAGGACGGCTTGGAGCAACAACCGGACACATCAAAGCCTTCCTCTATCATGTTTTCCTTCACACCCTTTGCGTGTGTGTGTGTGTGTGTGTGTGTGTGTGTGTGTGTGTGTGTGTGTGTGTGTGTGTGTGTGTGTGTGTGTGAGTGTGTGTGTGTGTGTGTGTGTGGCGGCAGCAGTGATAAACATGGTCTATCGCCCATCCGAGCCATCTGCCTGGAATCCACTTGTGTGTGAGCAAACCCAGAGCGTGTTACTGTAACTTCCAGGCACCATGAACGTGTTTCATTTACAGGAAATGCCTTATAAGGGCACTTTTTTGCAATTACTGCAGTGGTTGCTGTAAGCAGGGCAGTCCTTCAGTTTGCAGCGCCCGTCTCTCTTATATTACATAGAAAAACGCATATTCATAGGGGGAAGCAAAAACCAGTGTGTCGAATAACATCGCATCTACACGAGGAAGAACTGTGGAGCGTAACACACTGTGTCAACACAAAGACGAGGATGAGCTCTCACCTCTCTCGCACTGCGGGCCAGTGAAACCGTAGACACAGGCACATCTGTTGGGCCCGATGCAGCGCCCACCGTTCTGGCAGCCGTTCTCACACACGGCTACAGGAGACAGAGGAGAGGAGAGTAAATCCAACGCAGGCCTTTCATTAAGCTTCCAATGACCTCACCTCAGAATCATGCGTATCGCACATAAACACATTCTGTGTTGTATATTTGCGTTATAAATATATGGAGGCGTTCTAGGCATGACATCACTGCATGGACAGCATCCATCTTGCTAAGTGTTTTACTGTTATATATTTGTAAGCTGGAATCTGTGAAAGTGACGATAAGCTGCAGACTGTGTCTCTGACGACACACAGGAGCTCGCACACGTTCACATCCAGGCGCGTCGGCTCCGCAGCGGTTTCCACTCACGCTGTCCACAGTGGTTGCCTGTGTAGCCCTTCGTGCAGAAGCAGGAGTCCTCGGCGCAGCTGCCTCCGTTCATGCACCTGACGTTGCAGGACTGAACTGTGGGAGAGAGGGCAGAGAGAGAGAAAAGGGAGTTCAAACTTAAAATGAAAAGCATTCCCACTTCGGCAGGGTTTGCACAGCGCTGGCAATATTTTGGCAGCTTTAGATCGTCAGACAAGGCCCCGAGGCCACAAAGCTAATCAAGCAGGCAGGTAGGTAATAACTGGAGCCAGATGTGCGCCTCAGTCAGTCACTCAGTCAGGAATGTGTTCAGAGTGGAGCTAGGGAAGAGGGCTGGGGGTGGGGGTGGGGGGTGACTCTGAACAGGTACCGGTATGACGTGAACCAGGAGCCCCACGGGCCGAGCGTGAAAGGCCGGGGTGACAGACTCAGTAGCAGCTCTAGCGTCCATCACGATGGTCTTCCAGCTTCCTGCCAAGCCTTGTTCCATTGGAGACATGTATCTGTATGTAGACAGTGCGTCTTTCACATATTTAGTTCTAGTTCCCATTTCTGGCATCACTGAGAGGCTGTTTTAGTAGCTCACTAACAGAGACTTTCGGAGGCTGCTCACTTGCTCTGATCCACCCACTTATTCTGGCGGTGCCCACACCTACTAAACGACCATGAGTCATAATGAGTAGATATATTCTAAGGCAGCTTTTCATTGAGATCACTCAAACATGTCTTACTGGTAGCTTACACAGCGCGGTGTTAAGTTACATGAGTCAAGCCACAACAGAGCAAATCTTGGATCTGGACCGTGTGGTTTCAGTAAATTCATTCTATTTGCTACAATCAATGAGTTCCAGTTAATTAAACGAACGTTAAGAAGGGTGGGTTTCTGATGTGAAGCACTGCTGCAGTGACTCTTTCACTTCTTCTTAGTCGAGACGGCGTCTAAAGTTTCAAACTGGAGACGCGATTAATCACACGCACGCTCTTTTCTCACTCATGGCAACGTGAAGCATGAATAATGAGTACAGTGAGTGATTACGGTTTATCCTGCCGTGGAACAAACGGCGGAGGAAGGCCGTTCCAGCATGATGCAAGTCTCCCCGAAGCCGAGGGCCGCTTGGGTTAGCGCGTCAATTCCTCAAGTCGCCATCCCGTGAAAAATGGGTTTTTAAGCGGTTTAAGGGGGTATGAGGAAAGAGTTTGGCTTTGGGAGCCACAGACATCACAGTGGGCCTCTCTTAGCGACTAGTCACTGAGGCCTTTGTTCTCAGGAACAGAGCACGGGCAGGTAATGGAAAGATAAAGGAATACAAGGGACAAGGGGTCAGTTTATATCATGTGTTTTCTCTGTAATAGGAACTAGCTGGACGTCTGGAGGAGATGACCTCACTGGCTAACTGCAGGTGGAGCGAGACGCTCTGCCCCCGTGACCCGCGCCTGGAAAGCTGCACGTGCCGGGGAACAAGGAGGGAAATGTGTCAGCGCGCTGCGAGTTCCCCAGACGCGGAGCGCAAGCGTTCGGCCGAAGCCACAAAGCGCCTCTGTGCTCTGGTGAGATGACGACGAGCCGCTCGCCTACGCACGTGTGTGTGTGTGTGTTTTATGGGAGGCCGGCTGGCGCGGTGCATGTGTGGGTGAAGGCGCGTACGGGCGACCGCCTTCGCTGAGCAGCTTTATGGCTGTGTTTTGTACGGACTTCCAGGACCCCAGTGGACCAGGGACAAGTCCCACGCTTCGTTAGCTGCTGAAGACGTTCAGGGAAAAATGCAAAAAAGACTGGTGTCCACTCTCGGAAACCCACGTCCAAATAGTAAATTTTGTACATGGGACACATTAGAGCAAGGGGGCTTCTAATTAAAGAGCCCCCTCTGGTCTTTCCCAGGACTCACCTGTGCTGCTAGTCAATAGCCAATGGAGGCCTGTCAGCGTGAACACAGCTGTTTCTTAGCAATGGGACAAGAACATTCATGCTAATGATTATGTAATTATGGTTATGAGAAGACCAGGTTATAAAGATAATCCCATAGGATCCTCGGCACAGCTGCTCTGCCCTGAGCTGTCAGGGTTTATTAGAAGACAGGTTTCTGACGCTCACCCTTGTTGTCTGGGAAGTGACGCGGAGCACCAGGTAATCCAAGCGTGAGCTCGTCCCGTTGCTGGATTTTGCTTTTTCTATTTCTGGAAATGTGTAAATTCCTCAAGGTCTGCAAGGCCGCTCGCAACAACACGTGCACGATTCCAGGAAAAGGGTCGTTCAAATAATAATAGACAACCGTCTGTGTGGACACAACAGTAATCGCAAACATATGGATTACATGTAGCAGAGTTGCAAATGTGTTACTGATTTATTTAGACCTCTGCATTCCACAGGCAAGACGTGAGACATAAAGATGCTATCTATAACCCGGCAGACCAGGGTGTTAGCATCAGCCTGTATAATTAAGGCAAAGGAAATTGGTGTTTCCACACAGATCTGCAATTTGTTTCCAACTGCACTAAATTATCCTATTAAGTAGTGGACCCGCTCCAACAGCTGAATTTGGGAGGTAGCACATTTGAGAAGGCGACGTCTACGATGAGAGGCGTTCAGGTGCTCTTTGACATGGCCTGGAACCTGAGACGGATCCAGTTTAACATGGTGTTTCATTAAACACAGTGCACATTACTCTAATTTACAGAAATATAGAGAAGTGATGGTGAAGTGACCCTAAATAAGGCTTCCTCAGGTCCAAACTGACGGCTGCTACTTTATCTCAGGCCATAAAGCTATTTGACCTCTGACCTTTCTTAAGGCTACCAAAGAGCCTGGAGACTGTTTCTAGCTCGTTTGGCCCTTTTGCGCCATTCCTGCCCCCGAGGAACACCGTTTCATGGCTTTTGCCAGAGCACTAAATCTGCAGGAGATCTCAGCGTATCCTGCCTCACAGGTCAAAGGTCGCCGGTGGGGTCGTCCTCTCCTTCACTGTACGCCTCTGGGGCCCAGGTTTGTGTATGTGTCTGCGTACAGTGGTGTGCGTGCGTTTGGACAGGCTTGATGGAATGCGGGCATGTGTGAAGGGTCCCGCCGGGGAGGGGGGGGGGAGGAGAGGGGGGAGATAGGGGGGGACCTCGGCCTGCCGAACACGTTGACACTCACTTAACGACGATGTTTTTAGCGTGTCCTGCACACGTCTCCCCTCTCATTTGCAGAGCAGCGATCTCGCTAACACCAGCGTGATTTCACACACTCAGCATGCGCAGTAAAACACCTCGCGCCAGTCCAGACACACGCACGCCCAGATGTCCTGAGTGGTCTGTAACTGAACCCAGCAGACGGCGCCGCGCGGGGAGGCCGGTCCTCCGCATTAATCCTGACAAACCCTGTGACCCGCCGGCTGCAGCGCATGCCTGGGACTCCGCGCCGCTACCACGCCGGCTCCGGGAGACCAGTGGAGCCGCTGCAACTGGAAAACAGCAGAGCAACTGGGCGAGTGGGAGCAGACGGCGCTCGCTGTGTCACGCGGCACAGTTTCGCCCGGTGATTTGGGCAACTTAGCAGGATCGCACAGCAAAGTCACGTACAGTAAGCTTCCTGTTTGGAAGAATAGCGCCGATATCCAGTTTCTGCTTAGAGTGATTGACTGCGTTGCTCAAGCAATCCTCCTGTACAGAGAGGCATCAGATACGGCAGCCAACGGGAAAACTCCAACAAAAGACTCAGTGGGAACCTATTTTAAAGAAAGCCTTCGTAACTCCATGTAATCCTGTTGTTTCACTTTTTAAAAGGAGGCAGCACTGCCGTAATGTTCAGTCTGGAACCTAAAAGACTGTTCAATCTGTTCGTCAATGAATAGCATACATTTATAAAAGCTCTCTGCTACCAGCACGCACAAAGCTGCAGTAACCATTTAATCCACTTACATTCCATTCCTTTAATATCCTGAATGCCGCCCAGTTGTTAGACAAGCAGCCAGTTGGACGTGGATCCACATGGGAGTGGTTTCAACCATCACATGTAATAAAAGTGACATGAATGTAAACTCGTTTGAACTGATGTTCTCCTGCCTGTGTGCTGTTTGTCTCCTGTTGATGGGGTTTGATGTCAGATGGCGCTGTTACCTGTGTGTGTGTGTGTGTGTGTGTGTGTGTGTGTGTGTGTGTGTGTGTGTGTGTGTGTGTGTGCGTGCGTGCGTGCGTGCGTGCGTGCGTGCGTGCGTGCGTGCGTGCGTGCGTGCGTATGTGTGTGTGTGTGTGTGTGTGTGTGTGTGTGTGTGTGTGTGTGTGTGTGTGTGTGTGTGCGTGCGTGCGTGCGTGCGTGCGTGCGTGTGTGTGTATGTGTGTGTGTGTGTACTCACTTCCTGCTCCCGCTCCTGCTCCACAGCTGGGAGAGAGCTGGCCATTGGAGCAGGTACACATGTTTGGTCTGGAGCAGAAGCCATCGCCGCAGGTGTTCCTGCAGATGGCTGATAAAGAGGAGACACGTTGAGCCATTAACTGGTTAATGCATCTTTCATGAATGAACGTTCATCTCGTTATCGTCTCCGTTATCGCGTGAGGCGGAGTCACTCACGGACGATGCACTGGTTCCCTCCAGGCAGAGTCTTCCAGCCTGGACAGCAGTATGAATGGAAGCGAGAGCCACACACGTTGGGTCTGAGACCGATAAGAGAAGAACAAACAAACTCACTACTCACCCAGACCTCCCCACAAAACAAACACAAAAATGCACAGCGACGGGTTCTTTTCTGAGCTGAGGATAAACAAAACAAGCTTTCATGTAAAGTCCTCTCCAGTGATGGATGGAGGTGTTTTCGCGGAGGGGATGCGGCTAAAAAATCTTTTTTTCGAGGCTGATGGTGAAGTTGGAGCCGCAGTTTGACATCCAGCGCTTCAGACCCCCCCCCACAGCTCGTCATGAATCCTTCTGCTGCAGCTAACTTTGTTCCCTCTGACAGATGTAAGAGTCATCATAGCTTATAGTCAGTGTGACTGGCCTGACATGCTAGCCACAAAGCTTTCCTCTGAGGAAATGGCTAAACCACATCTAGTGACGGCTGGCTGTGCTCACACACTCACAAAAGCACACATAAACATGCAGCTGCTTCACAAGCTAATGCAAAGATCACTTCGGGTTTTATCTTCCATGAATAATTACACATCTACTTATAGCAGGTTTATTTAAAAACAGAGCAAATATGCATGAAGGTACTAGTTTCAGAACCAAGAGCGTGTGCACCCAAGGGAAATACACCAAAAGCACATAAAGCAGCTCAAGACGCTCTCTGCGGTTGGACTAATGACATCCTTACTGACCCTTCAGAGCTTAAAATGACGGGGGAATCTGTGGTCGTCCTGCTGGTGGTTGGTTGTTTGCAGTTACTGGTGGCGTGAGTAAGACTGGGGAGACCACAGCTTGGTAAATACTTCTGGTCCACACGCTCATGGAGTCGCTCATGGTGGAGGATCACGTCTTTATTCATCATTAGTGTTGAAGGTCTCCGTCCTCAAGTATATAATTCATGCGCTTTAAAGTGATGCTGGACTACCTGGTGTTTCCTGACACTGACTGAGGTTTGGGAAGAACGAAGTAGACACAACACTTCCAAAGATGCACTGACACAACTTTCAGCTGTTTTAACAATTCAGAGAGGAATGAGAATTGAAAAAGCTCAAAGCCGTCAAGGGTTACAAAAAATCTGCCGATACCTGGCAGGTTTTCATGTCAGAGCTCCTCAGCACCTTGTCTACATGTAGCTATGTATGCGTGGGGCTGTTAGGACGGCGATGACAGCTGGGGTTTGAATCTCTGATGAAGACCCAAACACAACTCCGAGCACATTACCAGATGGTGTGAGGGACAGAGGAACAGGCAAACAGGTGGAGAAACAGATGAGAGACATTCAGGTCAGCAGAGGAGGTAACAATGAAGCGGAACCATTTGATTTGAGAGACTTGAATGTGGGTTTGAGAGGGTGTGAGGAGAATGAGAGGAATGGGAAGGTTAGAAGTAGGAAAGACAGGACGGTGGGAAAGGAACAGGAGATCAGTGGGAGGGAAAGCAAAAGAGGTTTATGTTGAGAAGAGGAGGAAGCAGGAGGAGGAGGCGAAGCGGAAAACAGATACGGAGATGTAGGAGAGAGCAGCATAGGGTTGCGTTTTGGGGGCAAACGCACAAAGCAAACAGGGCTTTGTGATATGCATTCCAACACTTCATAAGCAACAAAGGCGGGTTCATCTCCGATCTGTTTTTCCACAAAGTGTTAAAGATTTTCCACAGTTACAGTCTGGAGGGATGTCAATATATGAAGGATTAAAGGGGTCTGACCCCGAAGAGCTCTGCTTTGTTTTCCTTCCTTTCGCTCTGGGTCCTTGAGGTCAATGCCAGTCCTATCACAGAGACGAGGCTGAAGCAAAACAGAAAGTAACACACAGGAAAATACTTTCTTTAAGCTCCGGGACTTTAGCTCGACATTAAAGAATCCTACTGTTCAGGCTCAATTTAAAGGAGATTAGACCTTCTGTGGCCTTTGAAGTTGTTCTCCAGCCTGTGGATCACTTGTTAACTGCCATTAATTGGAATAAAGGGATAATGGCTGCTACCTCATTCAAGGGAAGATACGCAGAATCAAGCAAAAATAGATACTGGAGCAGAATAAAATGACCAAGTATATGAGTATAGTTAGTTCTTAGATCTAATTTGATTTTCACCTATGATGACGTTTCTGTAGTTTTTCTGGGACTTTAGTTAGAGTCGTAAAATCAGAAGCATCAACAAAGCTGGTTTGGGGCTGTGGCCTGAGGGGCTTCCACCCAGGAATCCACAAGGTCAAAGGTCAGGGTAGTTCACAGCAGTGAACCACTGGCCCACAAGGAAGCGCAGAGCAGGCGTGGCAAATTACAACAGACAGTCTGTTTCCATAAAAACCAGAGGCTCTCAGCTGCCAGGCCGCATGTCAGGCGTCTGTGTCAGTGTGTCTGTCAGTGTACGTGGATGTCAATTTACTGGGCTCAGGTCAAAGGTCACCGGCCTGGCATCTGAGACCCCTCAGATAGAAGGAAAACGCTGAGGTACTGTAGCACAGCACCTGAAGCCTGTTTACAAAATCGACACGAAATACTGCGACGCTGTTTGTTCTAATGATGCTTTACTTCTTTTATTGCAGCTTCATCTGTGGTCCACTAACACGAACCTCAGACATATACGCTTATTGTCCTGTTTCCATAAAAATAAATGGCCAGCCTCAAGAGATAATTTGTGGAAAGATTCATATTGTTGACGATCAGCTCTAATGACCTTTAATCAAATGCAGCTCGGCACATAATGAGGCTCACGCACTACATTTGGGACTGTTTGTTTCAGTCTGTGTCTAATGTAGGCAGTAGACTGACGCTCCTACGGTATAGTTATTGTATAGTTCAGTCCTAGGCTGCAAGTAAATAAGCACAAGACGAGGACACAGAAAAACCCTAAGTGAAAATCTAATGCACACGAAACTAAAGTGGAACCTGGCAATTTTTCATCTCTAATATAAATTTGTCATCTCTGGATGGTTTGAGGGTGGATTCTTTCCCTTCAACTGTTTATGTCTAATCCAGTCCTACACAGCAGCTCTCTCGTTTCTTTTACTTTTACAAGGTAATTATTCTAAGCTTTTCATCTGTAACTGTCATAAAGGTGATAATAGTACCAAATGTTCAATAGTTTGCTTGTTTGCTGGAGTCAGACTGGCTGAAAAGTCAGACTGCCCCCATATTTAAAGTGAATGAGGGGCCAAAGGTTCTGGGTTGGTACCTGGAGTGGCCACAGCCCTGATGCCATGGCAGTCGGAACCGAGAGCACCCTCCAGAGTGGTATTGACATTATCCTGGGAGCCACATGAGTGAACGTGTCTGCTCTGTGGCGTAACGTCTACCAGAGCAGCCAGCATCCAAACGTCTCCGCTGAGCCAAGCTGACGGGCAACTGTAGAAACCCCTTGGCCCAAAAGAAAGCTATAACTGCAACGCCAAAGGTAGAAACGCACACGTGGCCTCAGCGGCCCGGAGAGCGAGGGGACTCGCGCCCGGCCGGCAGTGCGCTGTGAGGGCTAATGAATGAGAGTCAGTCAGCGCTGCCAGAGACGGACCATGGGATACGGAGACCGAGCCAGAAAATAAACACTGCTCCCCGGCTCAAGGCCGGCGTAATGACCGTCATTACACCAGCCTCCCTCCACCTCCCACACCAAATATGTGAAACCCAGCCAGCGCTACTGCCGGTCCACCGTGAGTGGTGCCAGATTTACACCAAAGCTCAACGGGAGACTCAGGCGAGCGCTGCTGCGCGAACGGGCCGAACGCTCGGACCGCCGCGCGTTTGAGGCCAGCAACACTCAGATAACGACAGCAACCGAGTATCAGTTCAGCAAATTACAGACGTTTGCTTTGGCAAATCCTTAACGGCTCGCATAATTGAAACGACGGTTGCCAGGTGACACCTCGAAATCCAGGAAACACAATTACAAAGGCGTTCTGTCAAACAGTCCCAATCACTGCTTGGGTATTTTCATTTCAACAGTTGTTCTCATGAAACAACACGGTATTTGATGGCTCTAATATGTTTGTGCAATGTTTCCTGGCTTGACTGAATGACTCCCATAAAGCTTGTTTCTTGATAGATAGCATGAATCACAGCAATCAGTCTTTTCATTATCACCATTTAACACCGACCCAACACTCGACTGGCGCCAAGTCTACTTATTCATTCTTCTTTCATCTCTGAGCATCCTTTCGAACCTCCTCTGTCATTCCCTCTACCATTTTGTCACCTACAGCAGTGAAACAAATGCCCCTTTTCATACCCCCCCCCCTTGGGTGATAGGAATACCTCATTTCCTGTGGCTTGGCACTGGGGGAGCCATAAGCTGGGACAGATGGGGGAGTCTGATTGGAACAACTGATCCAGACACCGAAAACAGGCCCCAACAAAACATCCTTTGTTTTTCTTAGTTTTTTGTTTTTTTTTGAGAAGTGGTGAAATATACAGAGAAAGCTCTTTGCTACATCGACATACATCCCACACCCAGACATTGTTTAAGTAACAAAGTGAAAGGAGACGGGTGAAGGAGGGGAGCTGCAGCTGGCGAGAGGGGATGTGATTCCTGCAGTTCATTTCACTGGATACCCCCCACGTTCATACTAACAAATAAACAACACCTCTAAAAACACACATATGCAAGCGTATGTTTATTTGTACCCAAACGTCATTTTCCCCAGTGGTTAAGCTTAAACATCAACCCCCCCCCATAAATCCTGAACTAAATCACATCCCTCAGCTTAACTATTACACTTAGGATTCAGGTCATGCAAAAAAAGTTTCCCCTGTGATCCGTTCCCATGAAAATGTTAATTTGCTGTAAATACATTAATCGAGTGGAGTGAGCCAACCTGCCTGTTAAAGTGGAACACGTGCTGTTTTCTAGAAAACAATGTGGTAGTATTCAGCAGAATAATTTAGTAGGCGAGCTGGGCCTGGATCCAGAAAGCACAGCAGTTGAAAGAGAGCGGCCAGAAAAGTAAAGATGGGAAAGCCATCTATATTTTACTGGATTTGAAACAGGATTCCTGAACTCACTATGCAAAACTACCTGTATGGCTGAATGCACAGCCCTTGATTTGGGCTGAGCTCAGACAGTGACTCGGTTCCTACCCTCTCAGCGTCTCCTGGCCCCGGCGTCGGACCCGCTGCACCTCTCTCTGGTCCACGGTGCTGGTGAAGCGGCTGGTCTGGTACGGTCCATTCCCGGTCTCAGCGCCCGCCACGTGGACCGACGCCAGACACGCGGCCACCCATCCCAGCAGCACCTGAGCCTGCTTCCCTGATCCCATTGGTTGCTCTGGCTATTCCTCCGACCGCACTCTGAGTCTCCTTCCACAGTATGGACCCAGGCTGAGCAAAGGGATCTGGACCCAGACCAAGTCCTGGTGCAGTAGGGCCTGGACACAGAGAAAAAAAGACCTCAGACATAGGAAATACCTCTCAAACTTGCCCTAATATGATTCCCAAACTTGCTTTTGCAAAAACTGTGCAAGCTTTGCAGAAGACATTTTGTTGTTATAGTAAGTTAGCATTGAATATTGATTACAACAAAACACACTTGTGCCTTTCTTGCACATGACCAACTAAAAGAGTAAGTAGCAGCAGTGTGTTCTGGGAGCAGACGAGACCTCGTACAGTACAACTTCAACAGCAAGACCTACTTTTGCAAATACACACTTACAGACCATTAGAACAAATCTCTCAAAGGTCCTACAACCCGTACGTTCTAAGCCTGAAAACCTTGTGTAAAAAGGTTTAAAAGTGAATTATCCAGTGACTGCGTCTTCGTGCCTGTGACGTGCTTGCTGGTTTTATTGCGATAAGAGAAAACATATGAGCTGGGAGTGAATATAGGAGAACATGTGAGAAAATAAAAGAAGTCCCGGCTTCCAAAAGTCTGTTTTCACTGTGCTGCACTTCAAAGCACTCCCATAAGTGGTTTATCACTTCACAGACACCAAATAGTGTATGTACAGACTAGAGAGCGAAAAGTCATACAGTGAACCGATGACAGGGATCAGCAGTGCTTTTAATCGCATGTTTGGTGTCATTACAAGAATGTTCCTAATATGAAACAAAAGAAGAAGTTGTCTTAATCTGGTGAGACTACTTTTACAATCTTACCCAATTTACAAGCCCCTTTCTGTGCAAAATGATGAATATAAGTAGAAACTGCTTTTTATTGGGTCACAAGCTGAGTTGGAACCCAAATAATTATTCACATAAACAAGCAGAATTGAATTAGTCCCATTAGTAGGTGAATTTCTAAATCAAGTAACTACCCCCAGAAGTAATCTCACAAGCCCATCGAAGGCACACTAAACTATAAAAACACGCAGAGTCCAACTGGACTGGGCTGTCATGAGGTTTATTTTCTCTTCTCCACCTCATTATAGACCACAGGTTTCAGAGTGAACTGTGGGCCCCCGGTGATATAAAAACTCAGCAGAACCAGCCTTCAGCCCTCCAGCCATGGATCCAACCATATTATATATTTGGGCTGGACAAGAAACGAAAAAGAAATATGTCTGCACATCCCACTGACTAGAACGACTTTCAATGCAAGATAAGAGACAGATGAGAAGTGTCTGGCCCACAGAATAAAGAGATGTTGAGAAAGTCTATGTGCACACAGCCTGTAATTGTCCATAATTATTCCATAATTCATATTTCGAGCCTTCTTGAAAGCACAATAATGAGGCCTACCTGAATGCCAGCTACACAGCTGTGCCCCGTTTTATCTGCCATTGTTTAATGCTCTTACTGTACATCTGTTTCAAGCCCACCATAAAAACTGAAGCTGCTCCCAATAGGAGAAATGGACGGAGGCGGGATCAGCGCGGAACAAAAGAAATGCTGGGTCAATTAGCGAGTGGGAGCACTGCTGTCAAAACACCACCGCAGGTAAAGCACTCATGAATCCTCTCATGATCATAATCATCTCTGGAGCGAACCCTTCTGTCTTTACAAAGTAGCATTATTTTATTATGAGCATAAAAAAATATTCCCGATGCAGCTTATAATTCACACATGACTAGTAAATATATTGTCCTATAAATAAAGTGTCACTTTGAGGCACGTTCCAGTCTAAACGGCCGTAGCCTCGCAGAGACACCAGCTCCCACGCCAGAAAGGTATGAAACACCTTTTTTAACGAGTCTGTCGCGAGGTGACAGGAAACCAAGCGTGTTTTTTCCACGATCTCGCAGCGCCGCCGGCCCCGCAAGTCACCGCCGACTTTATGAATGGAGAAAAACGCAGCATCAGCTCGGTGAAAGGCGACGAAATGCCAGATGGCCGAACTGGGTCAGTGGGCTGCGTTATTCCGCGGTGCTCGCCAGGACCGCTCATTAGGAAAAGTCCAAGAGAGCGGCAGTCGAACTGTGAAACGTGACCGCCTGTCCGGGGGTTTTTCTCGCCTTGCAGTTCCCAAAAAAAGCCGGTAAAATGCAACTTCCGTTAAACTTTTTTCATCCGCTTTTACGCGTCTTTATCCTTCAAACTGACGCCGCACGGTTATTTATTGGGCTTTGGTTGGAGAGGCGATACCCCGTGAAAACGGCGTTTGTTCTAACAATAGTCGCAATCAAAAGCATTGATAACCCCATTGTTATGCCAAGAGAGCAATAATGCAGCACAATACCTTGCAACGGTTGGAGTGTCTCTGCGTCGAGGCGCCCAGAGTCGGAATTTGAGGGAGGATCTGTGCCCCGGAATGGAATATTGACTATAGCCTTGTGAGAAAAAGGAGAAAAGTTAGGGAATTGCCCTGTTTGGGAGAGGGGAGGGGACACAGAGCGAGGCAGAGACGAGAGAGGGGGTAGTAATGGACTGCAGGACAAACCCACATTCCTCAAGACTCCTAGAGTTGTTATAACAGGGGCCGAGCAGCTACAGCTTCCCACTGTGGATAAGTCTGCTCCACTATCATCACCCTGGAAAAAGCACCGCTCCGGGCTACTTCAGCCTGAGATAACAGTCTCTGGTGACTGCTAAGCAGGTAAAACACCGGGCTGTGGAAGATGAGCCTGTTAATAGGGAGACTCCACGTTATTTCATATGAATGGGGCGTATTTACATATTAATGCTGAAGGTAAACTTAAATATGACAAAGGCTCATGGCATAGCCTGATCCACAGTTTTTTCTCCCTGTTGCTCCAATGCAGTGGTCCACGGCTTCAGTCTGAGCCAGTCTGACTGATTGGCGCATCCTTGTGCTTTGGTGGCAGTCAACAGAGACACAGAGAGAGAAGCTGGGTGGTTTATTGGCGGCTGAGCAGCTGAGCTCCCATCAAAATAGCCTCACTGAACTGTATGAAGGTATAAAGGTTGACTTAAATAAGATGTGGTGTAGGAGATGAAATGTGATTAAATGCATATTTAATGCAACTTAGTGGAAAATGTTGCTTTTGAGTTAATTCTTCTTAATTTTCTCATTGGAATCTTTCAGCTGTTTCATTATCCACAGGATTACTTCACTTTTCATGCATTTGTGCAACACAATTGATGGTTTCCAGGAAGGAAAAGCTAATTGTAGTCGAACGTCACTGTTGCTGAACCAATAAAAGACTCTTTTGCCTCCAACTAAAGTGACATCAACGTCCATGAAATTCAGCAAATTCAGCCTTGGAGCATCACACGATGAAGCACTAATGATGCCAATAAATGGACGGGAACAGCTTCTGTAGTTCTAGTCCTTCCTCCACTGAACCCGATGGGTCCCCAGGAGAAGCAGCCATCATCCGGGCCCGGTGTGTGGCTGGAACCACAAGCACACTCCCTGCTTGCTGGGGACAGTCGACCAGTCGACACACACGGGTTTCACGAGGCCATAAATAGTTTTTACACAATAGGGCTTTATGTGGATTAGAAGCTTACCTGGAAGCACTTACATTTATTTCCCTCAGCATCATCGGATGAGCCTGAAAACGGCTGTTTTGTTTTATCGTCTTCAGCCAGTTTTCAACACAAAGATTAACAAAGTCGTGTGATTACAACCATGTGTGTGACACTGTTTGTCTCTACGGGACTTGGCATGACCTACATTTACAGAACTTCATGTGCAGGACTGGGGTTTCCGGAGAGAAGATGATGTAAAACCACTTCTAATTATCAGGGGAAGTACTTAAATTTATTCGAAAACATGAACATTTCCACATTGCGCTCACTGATAAATGAGCATTTGGCTTTGTTTTGATCAGCGAGCGGTAAAAACCAGCCGGGGAGGATTTTAAATCACGCTCGGCCATTGTTACATTCTCCGACGCCCAAACCGCGGCGCACGTGTGACCCCCTCTCGCTCCGGCCCGTTCAACACGGCACGTCGTTCTAATGGGGAACATGCAGCGCTGGACGTGCAGCCGGGTCGGGTGATTTGTGGTGTGCTGCAGAAGCTCTGAGGGAGTCTCACTGTCTCACACTGACACAGTGAAAGCCTGGGATGGATGGGAACAAAGCAGGAGACCCTTAGATGTGTGTGTGTGTGTGTCTATCTCTCTCTCTCTCCCTCGCTCTCTCTCTCTCTCTCTCTTTCTGTGCTCGCTCGTCCGGCCGTCCCTCCCTCTCCACTCTAAACAGAACCACATTTCTCCAGGCAGCGATCAGGCCGAATACTTCACTGTCTGTGGGTATTGTGCTTTTCCCCGTCCAGGGAAATTGGCTCCCCGGCCCTCCCTTCCTCTCCTCCTCCTCCTCCTCCTCCTCCTCCTCCTACTCCCGTCTCCGGCGCATACGTTTGTTTAGTCACGCGTAAACACCCGCGCGCTCGCAGACGCGCCGCATCTCGGCCTAAGGTAAACACAGGCCGCCTGAAGCAGCCGAGAGCGGCGGCGCGTCCGTCACGGCGCTGGAGGTTCCAGCGGAGGCCGTTAAAGTGGAGGAGGAGACGTCTCTGTTTGTGTGCGCTGAGCCTGTGTTTGTCGGATGATCCTCAAACACGCAAACACGGCGGCAACGTCAGCGGCAGCTTTCAAGATGACGCGGGACTCGTGTTTTCAGGTCTAATGCTTGTAAGTGTGTGACAGAATAATGGCTCTTGCGAGACGTGCGGTGAGGCCTGTGGCGGCTGCATTGACAAAGGCAAGTCATTTGTTTTACATGGACCAGACTGTGCTATGACTGCATGCGGTCGGCCTCGTAGAGCAGGAAGCTGGGGGCTCGGTGTCGCTGTGCTGCCAAGCTCAGGGTCCCCTGTGCAGCTCACGTGGAATAAAGGATGACGGGCAGGAACCAGACGAGGCTTCAATCATCCTCACATGACCAAAGTCGTGCACGCTCCTAAATCCTGCATCTCGCTCACTTTTCACACACAGCCCAGATTCCCAGCGGGACCGTAATACGATGGTACGACTCACCCTAGTACGGAACTGGAACCTGTGTCTTACTTTGTCTCACCCTCGTGCCTTGAATGAGCTCTTGAAGCCGTGCCCGATCGCTGGCTGCAGAAGGGGAGAGCAGCGGAGCCTGATGTGGGCCTTCAGCCTGTCTCCAGTCCGGCCAGATGAGACATCACGGGGCCAAATCGCCTCCACGACAGCCTCGCTCTCAGCGGGGAGGGCTTCACGCTCAGCATTAGTCACAGAGCAGCGCTGCCCACGGGGCAAATGTGGGTCAGCGGATATAGAGGAGGTCACGCTGTTTAGGTTAAATACTGTATACACATACGTTACTGACGCTAAGAGGGAACGAACATGAGCTACAAACACACGCTGAACGTTCCTTCATAATGTCAAATACAGTGTTACCCTGAGAAACGAGGGCCGTGACGCGGGGCGTGTTCCTGGTCACGCAAGCAGCCGGTCACGCTCGGACAGATAAGTAGGTGAGTCCCTGTCAGCAGCAATTAACTGAGACGCGCCCGCGGCTCAGATTCTGCTTTTCTGTGATTTATTTTTAATAGGATGGTTGATGATAGTGATGATGGGGGGGGTCCCATTGAGACACGGCGTACGTCATCAAGGTCATTGGAGTGTTACAGTACAACATCAGAGCAGCAAAAACCAGTTCGACTTTGTCACATCGCTGCGAGACGTTTACTGACACAAGTTGACTGTAAGATGATATGAATCCATAAACAGTTTTCAGATTCTAAAAGCCTTCACCTCAGGTCTGAACAAAATGTTCCACACGGTCGTTTTGGAACTTGTGAACACTTATACACACGCGCACACACATACACATACACACACACACACACACACACACACACACACACACACACACACACACACACACACACACACACACACACACACACACACACACACACACACACAGACTCACACTAAGCTAGAGTGGCTGCTGTCATGAGCACCTGATACACCTTTGCTCAAGAGAACAAGCAACTAAATGGTGAAACAAAAATTCTTATAATTAAAAGCGATGTAACACTTCTGGAAGCTGCCCGACGCATTGGAGGACAAAGGTCGTACGCGTGTTTTCAGTCCTAGACCAGTCAAATGAAGTCATCAACGATGGAAGAAAAACAGAAATCCAGCTGTTTGTGTACAGCACATCATCATAGTTCTGATTTTCCACACAGCACGTAGGTTTTGGCCGAAGGTGATGTTAAGGTCATAAGAGCGCATGTGTGTGTGTGTGTGTGTGTGTGTGTGTGTGTGTGTGTGTGTGTGTGTGTGTGTGTGTGTGTGTGTGTGTGTGTGTGTGCGTGTGTGTGTGGTGAGGTGGGGCTGAGGGAATTAGACTGTGGTTTGTAGTGTCATCATGGTCTTGGGGTTTGTGGTTGGAGTCTGTGGGGTCAGGGTGGAGTGTGACTGGGTCTTGAGATGCTCCCAGCTGGAAATCATGTGGTCGTGGTCAACCGGTGTTTTTTTTTCCCCTGGATGGATGAAAATATGATTAGACACACAAACAAACACACAAGCCCATTCACAAAAGCGCCAGCGCTTGCTAAGCGGGAAGGCATTCCTGGCCTCACCTTAACCTGAGCGCAGCTCCTCCTCAGCCAGAGACCCGGCCCTGTGCAGCTGTGCTGCCCTGGTGATGCAGCGACACAGG
This sequence comes from Betta splendens, assembly GCF_900634795.4. NCBI lineage: Eukaryota > Metazoa > Chordata > Actinopteri > Anabantiformes > Osphronemidae > Betta > Betta splendens. Next base: position 7,832,238 of record NC_040884.2, on the reverse strand, counting down.
AATGCGGGACTTCAAAGTCTAATATGAGCAGGGACAGAGAGTGGTAGTGTTCAGAGGGGATGAGAATATGTGTTCTCATAAAACGACGCACGAACACGCTGCTCCGTTTATCTGCAGATCGGCCGCAGAGGATGAGGTGGAGGACGAGCAACCTGCCTCACACGTCCCCTCAGTGGGAGCCGGGGGAGGGGAAGGCGGCGTGATGCACGTGATGTCGCTCCCCAGCGACGTGCACAGCTCGTCTGGCCACGGTAACGGCCGTGAAAGCCTACAGTGGGAGGCGGCCGGAGGGGGGGGGGGCTGTGCGAGCTGCAGATGGAGCGCTCGGTTCTACTGCAACCACAGCGTGGATGAGGGCTCTGATGTCCCGCACCCCCCGCGGCTGCAGAGAGCGAGTCGCCCCCAACGAGGGGAGAACTGAAAAGCCTTAAAGAGGCGAAGAAAGAAGTGCAGGCAGGTTCCAAGAGAGCGGAAAGAATCCTCAGACTGCCCGGGTTTGAGGCGCTAATGGATTTCAGATGTCTGCAAAGTCCTTTGTATTTTCAAAGGAGCATAAAACATTCTCTCTCAGAGGAATTTAAACAGCGACAGGAATTCGCACATTGTCCCAGCAGCAGCGGCAGCTAAATGTTTATCCCCAACGTTCGCTCATGTTTCTCATATTATGTGTTTTACATGCGCAGACGGTCCAACAGTCCGTATATGCTCGGGTTCCATGCTTTTCTGTCGGGCTCCAGCGTTCTCTCGGGGGGGGGGGGGGGGGGGGGGGGTTCTCCAGCGGGTGCTGGGGGGGGGGGGGGTTCCTCCCCGTTTCCTGTGCTTTCCTGAGGAAGCGGCGACTCTGATGAGGTGAGGTCATTTCTCACGCCGACCGTTGAGCCGACTGCAGTTGTTGCCTCTCTCCGCTCTCGACCACGTGCGCGTTGTGAGTCCTCGATCGCGAGCCACAGATTCCCACCACGGCCGCCGCGCTCAGCAGAATGTGCTGTGAAGCGGATTCTGTGCTCGCAGGCGGATTCTGTTCGGCCCAACTAACGAGGGCCAATTCTCTGTGAGGAGCCCTGATGCACAATAAATAATATGAACCATGTGCCCTCATCATATTCAAAAGCACTTTATAGATTTAGATTCATATATATATTAAATTAATTTAAATTTTCACAAACCCTCCTTGGCCTCTGGTCCACTGCACAGGTTTGTGACACTGAGATGAAGAAAATGGCCGAACCATGGAGTCCAGACCTCCTAGGTCTCTTTCTAGGCTTTGACGCCGGGGCAGCGGTGCCGCAGGAAACGGCTGTGGAAACTGAAGGCAGTTTGCACTTGAGTCGGCAGTAAACGTGTCAGTTCTGCTCCAGTGGCCGAATAATTGGCACCAATGCTGCACATATATGTATATATTTAGACACTGACTCCTCCACCCGCTCTGTCTAGGACGGTCCAGAGTGCCTTTTCACAGTATGTCCCACTGAGCGTTTGTGAGGACGCGTTGTAATAACATCAGCAGCAAACTGTCCAGATGTGGGACAGTGGCACAGTAAGAGTTAACATCGCAGCAGGGAGGAATGTATCGCGTTTCTTCCAAAACTGTGCAAAACAGCATCTGGCTGCGCAACATAAATTTACATTTTATCCCGACTTCCACCCGTGAGAATCTTTGGATCTCAATGCAGACAGGACGTAAACAGTAGTTAAATTCAAGGCGTTCAAGGTCATTCGGTGCACAAACTCCAGCTGCAAGTTATAATTACAGCATAATAAAATGTAACAAAGCATGTTTTTTATCTTTTACCATAACCTGCTGAGTTGGCGCATGCATGTCCAGAGGATTACCTTGGATGACCAGGATTAAAGCTGCGCTCAAATATTGCAGCGGAGCAACGTTATACTCTAAACATAACAGCCCTTTTTTTATTATTGCAGGCGAATTTGACAAATTGGCTCCATCTGGACACTGGTTGTCTCCCATTTCAAACACACTTCGATCTCTGTCAGCTAAGAATAAATGTTTATCCATAAATGTTAACTGGCCGTCTGCAGCACAGGTGAAGGCAGCTGCGGGGAATGTGCTCATCAAAGCCAGCGGCCTTCACGTAGAATGATTTCATCTTTAATATCACACAACCCGCTCGGCCAATTTATTAGAGTGTGTGTGTGTGTGTGTGTGTGTGTGTGTGTGTGTGTGTGTGTGTGTGTGTGTGTGTGTGTGTGTGTGTGTGTGTGTTGTTTACTTGTTGTCAGTTGTTTAAATAAGCCACAAAGAACTGTGCTGACTAGAAGGGAGGACGTCCAGCAGCCGGGTGCTGCTGCGCTGCGATCATTAGAGGCTTGGACAACAGATGCTGAGGCACTTGGAACATCCTCCTCGCCTACCTGCCTATCAGCATTCCTTCCTCCTTCCATCCCTCCCTCGGATCCTTCCTGCCGCTGCCTCGCTTCTCGCTCGGCCGCAGCTGTTTTCACCGGGAGTCACAGGTAAAGACGACGTATCTGCCAAATGTACAACGAAAACGAAAGGGGGATAAAGGGAGGGCTTAAAGTAAATGAGACCCTTTTGAAAGCCCCGGTGGAACAAACCCAAAGCAGATACTGTATGAGTTCTAATAAAACAAATGCAGAAAATGCCTCAGTGATCCCCCTCATGAGAAACTGAAGTCATGTCCCTCTATCAACACAAATAAATGATGTTGTTCCCCACAAGTGTCTGTGAATCATTTGTTTAGGGTCAGGCCTCTATTGCTCTCAGACACGCACACGCCGAGGCCTGTTAGGAGAGCGTATCAATAGACCACCCAGGAGTTTCAGAATAAAAGCCCGGGTGGCACTTAGGGCAGAGGCACCGAGCGCATGCAGTGACAAGTGGTGAGACGTGAAGAGATGAGTCACGTTTCACACTCCTCTCCTCTAATATATACAAACGGTCCCCTCATATGCACGCACGCACACACACACGCACGCACGCACGCACGCACACACACACACACACACACATACACGCACGCACGCACGCACGCACGCACGCACACACACACACACACACACACACACACACACAGGCAGCAGCTGTGTTTGCCACATCGTCCATATAACGTGTGTCCTCTCTGCATCCAGCGCTGACCCACACAGTTACTATCCTGCCTGCAGTCAGTGCACGAGGACCTCGTTGCTCTAAACTCCAGCAATGTCACATTTCCATTGACTTTCACGGTCAGGGCCAGTTGTTGCTTCTCCTAAGACGAGTGTCAGTGTGGCTAATTACTGTGTTTAAGGCTGGGAGCTTTAAAGAGGTAGTTTGGGAAAAAGGGCCTAATAAGAAGGGAAGTCACTTCTGCTAAGAGCTCATTAGCTTCTTTAAATAGCTTAGCATAAACACAGAGAGGCCTAACGAGACGTTTAATGTCACCAAATAATGTGTGGAACAGGAGAGAGGAATGAAACAGAAAGGTGAGCGGAGCAGGCTGCTCTGCAAGGACTGCATGACTGCTCGCTAACTCCCTCACCTCTAATCAGAAGTCAGTCACACTCAGACATTTGTCTGCTTGACAAGTGCCACCCGGCTCAGCTGGGCTGCGGCTGCGGCGCCCCATGCGGCGCCCACACGGGGCCCTTTGAAGTGTGGAGGGCCCCCCACGTAGAGAAAGCAGTGCCCGGGGGGTGGGATGTTGGGGGGGGGGGTCTGGTCAAGATGAAAGGCCGTTTGCTCTGCTCTGCCTTTTCTGAAGCGTCAATATTTGTTGCTTCGTGTGTCTGGTTGAGTCCCAGACCCGGTTGAGACCCAGTGTGACGTCTGCGAGGCTGTTCGGGGGTCAGTTCATCATGTTTGCGGTTATTTCAATTTTCACTCCTCCAAAGCTTTGAAAAACACTTAATACAGCGTAAACTTGGCCACCAAAGGCCTAATCCTTCTGTAGAGTTACATGGAAGTTACAGCAAAGAGCTGAGTGACTGCGAGTGTGTGGTCTCCAGCATCTGGCAAAGTCTGGCGCTTTGATTGTGCTCCGCATAGTCAGAAATCCTCCATGTAAGTTGACTTGATCAGTAAAAACTCCACATGTACTTACTGCTCTGATGTTTCAGAGCTGCAGTGTGTTTTCATATTACACAGGCCTGTGGGGTAACGTGTGTCACCTCTTGCTTTGGTCCATAGTGTAGTCGTGTGAGCATGTATGGATGTGTGCCTGTGATCACTGTAATTGGGGACTCGCCTGAGGAATGCGACTCCCACTGACAACTCTCTCCAGCCCGTCCGTCTTCATTAAGGCCTGTTCCGGGTACCGGTCATGTGATTTGCAGCGACGGCCCCCAGTTCCAGTGATATAGGGCAAATTCCTGACCGGGATCGTGCTCAGCTTCATACGCACAGCAGGAGGAGGAGAAAGGAGGAGAGGAAAAGTGGGTTAACGGACAAAACGCGGCGGCGGCTGATGCAGATTCTAGGCTTCGCGTGCATGACTGTGAGGCATTCGCGACACTTTCCCGGCTGCTGTGGAGAGACCGGTCGGATGGCCGCGAGCCCTCGGTACGGTCCACTGCCCCGGAGCTGCGGCACGTGAGCTACAGTAACCGCTGTGGTATGTGCCGGGACGGGGGGGTCAGAGCAGCAGCTGGTGATAACGCGTCTCCCGCCCCGTGAGAACGATGACACCAGATAATGGCGATGTGATGATAAAGCTGATGCTTGTGTGATAATGACGAGACGACTTCAAGAATGGCATAATTCATCACCGCCCGCTACAATCTGCTCCTCGGCAGCTCCGCACCCTCACCCCCGCTGCCGATCCATCATCCGCCGCGCTCCGCCCCACGGGCCTCGACGCCACCTGAACCCGGGCTCTCCCTCGCGGCCTCCATTTATTTTAATCCCGGCGTTCTTTGTATTTATTTATTTTTTTCATTCCTGAAAGGGAAGGAAGTCAGCCAAATGCCATGCAGTCAGACAGGCCGTGATGCTCGTATGATAATGATAATGATTACGGCAGTGACGATGAAAGCCCTGTTGCTGTAAGTAATTTGATGATGTCACTGCGAGACAATGAGAAGCGGCCGAGCGCGTCGCGACCTGTAGGGAGACGGAGACGCAGCTGAAGGCAGCGGGGATGAATGAGGACCCACAGGGCACAGCACGAAGGCCCGTTTATTAGAGGGGAGCCCTGTTCGCCGCTAACATCAAGCATGTGCTACAGGCTCATTCAGACGGTGGAGCAGCGTCATATTTTTATTTTAGGACACACACGGAACAGCAAACGCGTCTCATCAGGCAAATGTTAGACGACAGGACGCGGTGTCCTGTTCTGTCTGAGGCTCCCACGTTTTATCCAAAGGGGGAGGAATGTCTAACTTTTTCACTACAAGTACAAGTATCAAATGGAAGTTCAAGCAACAATCATGTCTGAGTTTACAATCAGTCACGTTAGACTTCTACAGAGTGTAACCTTTGACCTTTTTTCTGTTTTCTGTTTTCTGACACAGGAACTGTTTGCTCTGGTTTGGCGAACACACATTTGACCTTTAGAGTTGATTTAATAAGTCAGACTAAATTGAATTTGCTTTTTGGACTCCACCTCCTCATACTGTGTCAAACACGAACTTAGCGTCGGTTGCTTCTTCCGGAAGGGTGATGTTTTATGACCTCGGGGTCATTTAAATGCTTTTACAGTGAGAGGCCAGCCACCGCCCCCACCCTCCGCCAGACACCGCCGATGACATAGCCTCCATCTGACTTGACGTTTGCCTGCTAATTGAGGCCGTAAACAGGTGGGTGACAGAGGCTTTGTAGCTGACTTTATACTCGACCATCAGACTCCCTCGCGGGTTTAATGATGTTTACCTCCTCAGGTCGCCTTGAAGAGTGGAAGCGCAGCCACGGCCCGTCTCACAAACACACATGCGATGGGAGGACGCACATGCACAAACACAAATGCGATGGGAGGGATACACATACAGCCGTTGGACCAGCTGCTCCTTTACTTTTACCACACAACATATTAATGAATGCTCCTTATTTCTCCTGCATGCAAGTGCACATGAAAGTAATATTGCTTCATCACATGAGGCCACATAGAAGGTAGTTTTTGTTGTTTTCGTCTGGAAATTAATTATTTGATGTTTGTTCAGACAGCTGCATTAATAAGACCAGGCCTTTAAGTTTCAACTGGTTAAATGGCAAATGAAGAAAGAATTGTTTTCTATGAATGGGGCAAATCTCAACATGGCTCCTTTCAGATTGTGATATCCGGCGCCCTCTGCTGGCACAATGTGGCATTACGTCTCTTGGCCCTCGCTGGAATGAGGTCAAATCTTGTCTGTGAGAGATAATTGCCCCAGAAGCAGAGCTTCCACTGTGCGCCTCCAATTGTCTCTGAGCTTAGCGTGTGTTCATACGAGGAGGTGCGGCGCCTGGAGAGCAGTAGAGCTGGCTTCACTCGGGGGGTCAGAGGGAGAAAATACGCCAGAAACAATAGACAAAAGAATGAGAAACAGCGGAAAGATCAAGGAATGCGCCAAGAGAGAAATAAGTGGGGGAGGGGGGGAGGGGGAAAAGAGGGGGAACGTGCACGTGAGAGCTTCCCGGGAGACTTCGACAGGGAGATGAGATCAGAGGTCCTGCTGTGTTGGCAGCTGCAGGGAGTCGATGGAACACCTGGCACGAAGGGAGGAAAAGGGGGAAGTCGGGGTGTGTCCGCGCTCAGAGATCAGCGGAAATCAGCTGAACGACAGCTTGAGCTAATTAGCCTTTATGTGTGCTAATAGATCGGATGCGGCCCACGGGATCAGCCATCTTCCCCCACACTGCGGGGAGAGACCCCCCTCCGCCCCCCTCCGCCCCCGGCCGTGGCTCAAACGTGACTGTGGTCCAGTTGGGCTCAGTCCGGCCCAGCGGCGCCGCCGCTGCTGCTGCTGCTGACTTCCTGTGTGCGTTCCCCACCTTTGTTGGTCGTTTACGGCTGTTATTGTTGTTTTGTTGACAAAGGGCCGCGCCGCTCGACTCGGGGTGGTAATCTGCTGAGCTTATAGGCTCAGTGCTAATAAAATAAAAAGTGTAAACACCTTTGTGTTTCAGGGTGCTAGCGTTGCTGTTGTGAGGATGCCGACATGTGTTCTCTACGGGCGAGTCCTTTCACTTCGCTTGCCACCTTAATTATAGAGCACGCGGCCTATATTTACACTGTGTATTGCGTTTGTATCTTGTGGTTCCCGGTGCGGCTCCAGGTCACAGCAAGACAGAAAAAAAAGCTTTTATTGTGAAGGAATCGAGCTGTGAAGGTCACCGAGGTCCCGCGGAGGCAGCGAGTGTTGGGACGTCGGCACGTGCACCTCAGTGATCCTTATTTAGACTCTGTAGGTGAATAAATACACTGTGTTTGGTATCTCACCCACAGACTTGCTCGTTTGTTGCTGGAAAGGGCCTGTCATACTGGTCTGGTCATTACTATCACACATGCACTTATTATAACATGGTCTCAGTTTTAAATGGCTTCAGTGAGACATTCGTCAGGGTCAGTTTGTGTCCTGATCGATCGAACCACATATTACAGTTACTCATCACGGAGCCACATAATTACGTCTTGGGAACTTGAAGCCTCCCTCAAAGTAAATGCTTCAGGTAAAGTCTCGGTCTGGCGCGCGTGATCAGGTAGGTCCTCGGGTTTATGCATGCGTGATGATGCTCTGATCGTGTCAGCGCAGGCCTGACACGTCCAGGGTGTTCTCACCAGTGTGGGAACATCACACACACATGAGCACCTCTGGTTCTAGAGGGATTCAGGTTGAAATGAGTTGGATGATTAATCTTGGATGTTCTCTGTTGCGACGTTATTCATTTTCCTACAACCTGATGATGTCACAGCCTTCACCCGCTCCTGTCCTCAGTTCACCTGGAGAGGTAAATGCAGAGGAAAGGATGTGACACATGGCACTAAGTTGGATTTTCTGAAGAATTCTGAAGACAGACTTACATAAATGTCTCTGTGTGGTTCACCACATTTACACTGAATGCTGAAACACACACGGAGGAGTGCGTGGGTGCACTCAAACCTGATTTAGTCAGTGACATGTATTTTTGTCCTTTTCTTTGATTTAGCCAAAAACAAACGCCACGTGCCCGAAACCATAACCACAACATTTGCTGTACAACATTTTCACGTCCTGATCAAAATGGGTTATTTTGTTACGGCGACGATATGATCGAGGAATGTGTTCAGACGTGAAACCAAACCGCTTATCTTCACGACAAAACCACGGTAGGATGAGAACGGTGCTGGTGATGACAGCGCCCCTCTCTCTCTCTCTCCCTCTCGCTCTCTCTCTCTCCCTCTCTCTCTCTCTCTCTCTCTCCCTCTCCCTCTCTCTTTCTTTCTTTCTCTCTCTCTCTCTCTCCCCCCCTCCCTCTCTCTCTCCCCCCCCCTCTCCCCCCCTCTCTCTCTCTCTCTCTCTCTCTCTCTCGCTCTCCCTCTTTCTTTCTTTCTCTCTCTCTCTCCCCCTCCCTCTCTCTCTCGCTCCCCCCCCCCTCTCTCTCTCCCCCTCTCTCTCTCGCTCTCTCTTTCTCCGCCTTCAGCAGGAGCAGCTTTCGTCCGTGTCGCTCCTCCTCTCCCATTAACCGCTGGACGCGTCGCATCTTCATCGCGGGAGGTCGCACAGGTAAATGCGTGGTCGCGTTTCTGGGAATGTGGAGAAAGGAGGCACGTTTGCGGGTTCTGGCACATGCAGCGGATGGAGGTGGAGCAGGTTCGGGCCGGACGGTCGGCCGATGGGCCGTGGGGCTCCGGGCTGCAGAGGGATGCGCTTTACACCGACGCGCCGCCAGATTTCGCGGGTTAATCGTTGTAATTGGTAATTGTGTTATTGCGTATTTGTTCCTCATGGCCTCGTTTCGCTGTCTCCGCTTTGCTTCGCGTCCGCTGCGGTTCCTCGCTGTTATTCCCACGCATTTGTCGCTGCAGCGGAGACTGCGTAAGAGCTTCGAGGCGCTCGTGCATCGCCGCTGTAATCTGTGCCAATCAACGTGAGGCTGGACGCAATCCCGATCGGCTTTGAGCGTTGCATTTCGTAACGTGTGCGTGCGCGTGCGCGTGAGATGCACGCTTGGATCTGGGCCCACGATGGTTGTCTGTATCTGTATGGTCACCGCCGATCGGCTGGTGCATCCTGGACCAGCAGGAAGCTCACGAGCGTTCATTTTCATAATTGATAGTGTCTGTCATGTGTTTTGGCAAATATGCCACACCTGTCCCCGCTTCTCAGTGTGATGATGTGATTATAAACTGGTTTTAGATCAACGGCTTGACAACAAGAGCACCACGTGGGAAATGCAGGCGTCTCCTTATTCCTATTTTTTTCAGAATAATTACGATAATTACTGCCGGTGAATTATACCATTTAACAAAAGCTTCTCAGGTCTTTTAGTGTATTCGTTGGCTTTCTCGCTGGCATCGGTGTTGTAACCAGCCGGCCCTCCTCTCCTCTCCCCAGCATGGAGGCCCTGCTGAATGAGTGGCTGTGGAAGGACGAGTACTGGCTTCCTCCCGGCATCCGCTGGCAGGACGTCACGCTGAGCGAGGACGAGGGGCGCTTTCCTCTTCCCAGAGATCTCGTCTACACTCTGCCGCTGGCCCTCGCCTTCATAGCCGTCAGATATGTCTTTGAGAGGTAAGATTAGCTGTCATTACAGCAAGCGGTGCTTTGGGAGGTTGAAGGTGTAGGTTGTTGCTATTTGTGGCAGACCCGTGAGCATTACAGTGAAAGGCCATATTTGCATTCACGTAACGTCAGCGATGATTCCAGCATCGTGGCTCCTTTTTTTGAAACGGTTGCCACAGAAATGAAAATCTTTAAGAAACAAAGGGATCTGCATTTTCACTTGCATCTAGTTTGTCATGGCTGATTAAGCGGCTGTTTGCTGCCTGCTAAGTAGCTTGCGTGGCCGAGGATAATGCCTCCTTGTGCCCGGCTCTCGCTCCCGTAGATGGAGGATGAGCTGTAGATCAGACGCATCAGTAGCAGCAGACAGTTGCTGACAAAGCAAAGGCCATTCCTTCCAACTGGATCCAACCCTTTAAAATGTGTGTGTGTGTGTGTGTGTGTGTGTGTGTGTGTGTGTGTGTGTGTGTGTGTGTGTGTGTGTGTGTGTGTGTGTGTTAATGTTTATCTTTTGCTATTTATGCATTTATCTGAAGAACAAATTCAAAAAACCATTAGAACTTTCATCCTATTATAGAATTTAAGTCAGTGTCTGATCAGTCAGCTGGGAGGTGTGTGTGTGTGTGTGTGTAATTCTATCTCACTGATAATAATCCTGAAGTGGACAGGGAGGGGGGATCTCAGTGTTTGAAAAGGTCATAGCAGAGTCTGGTTACAGAACACACACACACACACACACACACACGCCCTTATCATCACGTCTCCCTGGGTCACGCACACACACATTGTTCCTGGTGCTCGGTCTTTATCTCCGTCGCTCACACACATGCAGATCAGGTGTCTGTTGATGCCATATCAGCTACTGACAAAGACTGTCTGTAACAATAAGCCTTTGGGTGTGGCCCTGCTTTATCCAAATTGCCACGAGGAACGATCCTGTTACTCTGTATTGTGTTTGACACATATTGGGCAGCTGCTGATCCCATTAATCATTCATCCCAATAGAATGATGGAGTTGTTTATAAAAATTAAAGCCGCTGCATTTCTCTCCTCTCCTCTCAGGGTCATTGCTGTCCCATTAAGCAGACATTTAGGTGTGAAGGATCGGATTCGGATTCGAGCCGCTTCTGTCCCAAAGTTGGAGACCTTTTACAAGCAGAACAGTCGACAACCATCACAAGTTTGTATTGTTTTATTTAACAAAATGTCAGTCAGTTTTCAAATTTTGCTGCTTTAACTTTGGCAAACTCCCCAAAATAAATGTTGTAAATGGTTGATGAAGGAGTTAAAGTACCTGTGGGGGGTTCACATATTGACACTCATATGCAAATCAGAAGCAGAGAGTGTATTTATTAATTTATTAATAGAAGTGAGTCAAAGGTACAAGTGTTCTGCTGATTTGCATATCCAAATACCAACATGAAAACAGCTTGGACAGTAAGGGGGGGGGGGTTCGGGGTGTGGTTCATCATATCATGACTGAAGAGCTTCATAGTTTTCTTGGAAATCAGCCTGAATTCTTCCTTATATATTTGTGACACAGTTCATGCTTGAATCAAACATTTGCCTGAGGAGACTTGATAATAGCAAACTGAGAATAACAACCACATTGCGACACAGACAGTCCTTTGAAAACAAGCAGAGTTGTGACCTGACAGGACAGGACGCGACTTGACATCATTAGAAAATAAAATAGTCCATGAGAACCTGTCGTGATGAGTTTGTGGGCCATTTGTCACAACATGGAAATGCAGCGTTTTTGTGCGAGGAGCTGCACCCGTGTGGCGCGTTGGCGCTTTGCTATGTAAATGACAGGTCAAACACACACACACAAGAGGAAACAGATGAAGCAGCCTGACGCTATTGGCAATATTCAGTCATCGGCTCAGAACGGGGAAGTTTGTTTTTCCCCAGGTTTGAGGGAGGTGCTGCTACACATATGACAAAAACTATCCCCGTGTGGCTCTGTGTCAAGAAACTGTTGTAATTGGGTTGCACAAGAGTTTGTTCCATGAGAACAAGAAGCTTTTCATCAGCAACAAGACTGTTTGTGAACCGAGAGAGAGAGAGAGAGAGCAGGGGACTTTAGAAGGCAGAGCAAATAGTCATTTAAACATTAAAACAATGAACTTTCACCAGCTGCATTTGTGCTGAACAAAGGTTCCCAGGCCTTTAATTGTCATATGCGAAACACTGTACGTGTGGTGTGTTTTCAGACCGAGGTTGTGAGTCTGGGGAAGCAGTGTGGACTCTCACAGAGACAAATCCACACCTGGTTCAGACACAGACGGAACCAGGACCGGCCCAGTAACACCAAGAAGTTCTGCGAGGCCTCGTAAGTGCTGTTGTTTCACATCACAGCCGGAGCATCGGCGGCTACGCTGGATGCTAATTATCTCATGTGTGCAGCTGGCGGTTCGTCTTCTACCTCGCATCCTTCACGGCCGGCCTCGCCTCTTTGATCAACGTAAGCCTTCTTTGGCCACTTCTCCTGAATTAACACTGAATCAGATTGTAGCACGTGATACCTTTGAATAATAAGCTGGCTACAGCTTTGTATGAGACTCCCTCATCCGGTTCTCTTCCAGACTCCGTGGTTCTGGGACCAGACCGAGTGTTGGAGGGGGTTCCCCAATCAGGTGAGATTTAAAAGGAAGCCAAGCTTATGAAGTCCATGCAGCTTGTGCAGACGCTGAGACGAGAGCGACTGGACGCGAGTCTTTATCCACCCCTGACCTTTGCTTCACTTCCCTAATGGTGATGTCGATCTAAACCCTTTTGTTTGGCCAGACGTGATTTCTTTAAGTGTGAAAGTTGATATGTGTGCGGCGTCGATCGCATTCAGGTAGGCCTGCTGGTCTGCATTCCTCCCAGGACGCCACACTTCCTTGTGGGGTCATGACCATGAAGAGAAAACATGAGAGAAAGTGGAGCCGCAGCTCGCTGACTGATTACTGCTCCCGCAGCCATAACTGACACCACGTTTAGCCTTTCCTGAACTCCTGTGGCTTCTGATAAATGGAAAGGATGTGTTTCTAGCAGTTATTTGCCTGGTCTGACTTCCTCCCATTGTTTTATTGCAGCTGTTGTGCAGTGTTTTACATTTAAAACCTCTGTGCTCTTATGATCGAGCGCTCCCCGTGGAGAACAGATTCATTCACTATGAAAATGTTCTGTTTTGACGTTTTTCTCTCTCCTGCGCCTGTTTTTTTAGCCTGTGTCCAAGCCTCATTTCTGGTATTACGTCCTGGAGCTGGGCTTCTATTTGTCCCTGCTGCTGTGCGTCTCTGTGGACGTCAAGCGAAAGGTGGGTGTTGCTTTGAAGGACGCTGCTGTTCTGTCGCACAGGCTCACGCATTGTATTATCTGCTGTTACAACATACTGTAAGTCTCTGTAACCAGATTAAACTCTTTAAGCGGACCGTGTGTTTGGGCTTAGAACACATGTTTTAAAGATTTGCAGCGATGCTGAAATTCACATTTATACATAAACCAGAAAGAGACAGATTTTTTCTGGTGTTTCAGCTTTACACTGAAATTGGATTCTCATGATTCACGTGAAATGCGCCTTTCTTATACTTTTGGGTGGTCTGTGTGTTCCAGGATTTCAAGGAGCAGGTAATCCATCACATCGCCACCATATCCCTTATTGGTTTCTCCTACTGTGCCAACTATGTGCGGGTTGGCACACTGGTGATGCTGGTACACGACTCTTCTGATTTTCTGTTGGAGGTAAGACGTCCTGCTTCTCCTGTTTCCATAACGACGCTGGGGCTTTTTCCTCCATCACATCTGTCTCTTTCCACGTTTTTGGGGAACAGGATGGAAGCCATCGTCATTGTAGATCCGTGGATGATATATATTGAAGCTTCCATTAATACGTTAGTTGTCTCCTTCACTGTGCCTGAGAATGTTAAAAAACGCTTTGCCCACAGAAACAGGAAACCTCACTGGAACCCACCCACCGTGTTCAAACTTTCCCTTACAGTGTAAAACATTATGTCTGTGTGTCTGGTATGAACTGAGCAGCATAAAGAACAATATGAGCTGTGGTGAAATTGAAAATGTTGTTCCTGACTGTAAAATGATTATCTGCTACTGTTGCAATCAGACAATGGTTCTTTGTGCTTGGTTTCTGGGGTGGATCTTCGTGGGCGTCGCGTTTCACGCTCAGATAGCGTCTGCAGATCGAGATCAGTTATCTCAGATCTAAGAAAACATGTGGTGCTCCACCTGTCGTCTGGTGCCTGGCGCGTCATGAGGAGACCTGGGTCATGTTCAGTAATGCTGCAGTCAAATAGTTTTCAGGTTCCTTTGTTGCAACTGGTTCTTAGATTTAAAGTTGGACCCTTAATTTTGTTCCATTGTTGGAGCTCACGGTGCCCACGTGCTTCCGTTTAAGCATTAGCTGTGCATTTCCTATTTTATTATGAATGACTATAATATGAATTGATGAAATTCTTCCTTTTTCCTTTTCCTTTCCTTTTCTTGCAAAAGTCTGCCAAGCTGTTTCATTATGCCGGCTGGACCAGACTGTGTGACTCACTCTTTGTCATCTTCGCTGCCGTCTTCCTGGTCACAAGGCTGGTGGTGTTTCCTGGAAAGTAAGACTTCAGATATGCAAACTGCACATATGTTTATCTATTAACGACAATCATCTATAGATGAAGTGATTACTGTGAAGCAATGTCAACCAAGGTTTCACTTGAAGCTAAGCCATCTGACTGTTCTTTAGTTCTAGAAGAGTGTTTGTGTAAGTTATGTTTATGATATTATTCATTCTACCCAATCACATATTGTCCTGTCGTCTTGTAGAGTGATCCACACAACCCTGGTGGTGTCGCTTGATTTCTTCGAGCCCTTCTTTGGCTACTACTTCTTCAACGTCCTGCTGTTAGTGCTGCAGGTCCTGCACGTCTTCTGGGCTTATCTCATCCTGCGCATGGTCTACAAGTTTATGTTCATGGGCAAGGTGAGAGGGGTGCATGTGGAGTTGTGGGTTCCAAGTCACACTGTTTCCCGTTTCTCACAGCTTCTTTGCCTTTTGTCCGTAGGTCGAGCGGGACGAACGCAGCGATGAAGAGAGTGAGGTGGAGGATGAGGATGAGGATCCTGAGGAGGAAGGAGATGAGTGCAGCTGGGAGCAGAGGAAGGGTGCAATTAACTCTAAGCTGGCATCGCTGGCCAACAACTGTGTCCTGAACAACCTGGCGAACCAGAGGAATCTGAACAGCAGACTGCCCAAAGCCAGATAGTGGTGCAAAACCAAACCTCCCTCACCATCCATTGGAAATGGACTCATTGCTCATTATGAAATTCATCTGGCAAAACAAGGAGACATGAATATTCCTACATCCAGTCACGTGTGTCGTTTCTGCAGGTGTTGTATTTTTTGTAAATACTTACAGTACAAGGATAGAAACTGTGCTTCTAGGTTTATTTATACTTAATTTACCATTTATGTCAACAAGAAAACCTAAATGTTTTATTCAAAACCCAAACACTTATCTGACAAGTGGTGTAATATATTTTAAGTCTACAGACAGATAGACAGTACATGTTCCACACATGGTATGGTTGGTTGTACAAAAATATTGACTGCAAGTGTGTTGACAAACCACCTTAGAGGCTATTTTCTGAACAATGTTCACAACTGGTTTTTATGTTGTCGTCTGTGTCAGAAAGTACAAAGTTCTATCTTTCGTTGATGGCATTTGACGTAGTCAGAGCCGAGCTCAGCTCTTAGAGGAGTTTTGGCGCCACCTTCAGAGGAATGAAGAAAAATCCAAACGGCCTTTAGGAAAGAACAGTGTACAGCTTCGTGGAGCAGAGAAATATGTGTGTGTGTTTTTCTACTTTGAAGCGCCATGAATTCTCTGTTTGAGTATTGTTGCTCTACTGGACGTTAGTTTAGTGCCTTGGCTGCTGTTTTTTAAACTGTTTGGTTGCAAGCACTTGATATTTATGAGTTTTGCGCACTGTTGTGAATAATTTTACTGTACAGTCCTTTTCCAACCCTATGGGCCATGCCTTACTGTGACTGTGCTATTAGAACAGGCTGGTAGACAGAAGTGTGCACACAGACCAGCAATAGACAAATATTAAGACTCTCCACAAAGGTCAAATGCTTTTTGCTCAGAGGAGGAAAAGTTACTGTAACATAAAGAACGATTCTCATATTAGAGAACCACATATTTTTATATAATTAGATTGCACTGGAACACTTTGAGCAAATACAATTTCTTTGTACAGATGTTCTCCATCATACCTTTAAGCAGTAAAAGACACAGGTCGGAGACATTACTCCTGTTTGCGTCGTCACAAATGAGTTCTTTTTCAGAAACCATCACAAAACCCAGTAAAGTCATACTGTGTTCATCAATTACAACCAAAAGCTGGTATCACATTTTCACAGGAGCTGTTAAAGTGTTTGCTGCATCTAATTATGTTTTATATTAAGACAAGTACAATGTGTACAAACATTAGCACTAAGAACTGCAGAGCAACAAGGGGCTTAAAATGAAGAGGTTGTGGAGTAAAAGGGCTGAGGACCACACATACAGTATGACACCAGAACGCTGTGTTTAATTAGAACAGGAGGTCGGGTTTCCAATAAAATGGCTCTTGACTGTTCTTTTATGATGAACATGGCTGCTTCATTTATTGTGTGGCCATTACGCGAACTGTTTGAAGAAGACTTTAATAAATTAGCACAGCTGGGTTATTCTTTGCGTTTTTATTTAGTGTTTGTGCCAGTACACATTGAAAGAAAATACTTTTTGATTTAGTTAGATTACGTGTCCATTCTGACGGCGGCGCAGCCTCTGATGGGCACAGGACAAGGTATGGCATCGTCGACCTCAATGCAAGTGTCAATGTAGGGGTCGAGCAGCACCATGTTTGGGAATGCCCTGTTGCTCTTACGCTCGCTGACCAGGTATATCTGTCCGCTGACCAAGGCGCAGCCACAGAAGAACTTCCTGTCCAGAAAGTCCTCCGCCTGCACCGTCCACTCGTCCGTGTCCACGTCGAAACGCAGGACCTGGCCTCCGAACAGGTAGAGGGCGCCGTTGAGCTCTGTGGCGACCAAGTCATACCTATGAAAGGGTCCGAAAATTACCTTTCTGGGCTGAATGAAAAGCTACTTGCTACAGCAGTGGGATCACTCACCGTGGAAATGGAGAATAAGAGACCACATCCCACTGGTCCTCCCTCACCACATACCTTTGAATTCCACCATACACTTCCCCATTTTCATCCAGTCCACATGCCACATATACACATGGCCCTAGAGCAGCAGCTGCTGCCCGTTCTACGGCCCTGACCATAGGACTGACCCCCTTCCAACCTTCCTCTGACCCCAGGTCCAGCCTTTCAACCTCAGCCACTAGGCCTTCATCCATGCTGCCACCCAGCACCAACAGTATCGACTCCAGCCCTATGGAGCAGTGGCTGTGTCTGGACTTCAGCAGGGCAGGCCCATCCACCCAGCGCTGGTTCCCACATTCATATATCCTGACCCAGTCCACACTGAACCACAGCACGTCTCGAAAGTAGCCTCCGGTCACAAACAAGTTGTCTCCTGAATGGTGAGGGAACAAACAAAACATAGTATTAACAAGCATGATGATTTAATTAACACATTACTGGTGAAACCCTGCATCTTCACATTGTAGACAGACATTAATTACACAAACCATATGTTAAATATTACCTAACACAGCCACTGAGTACTGTGTGAGGTTCTTCCTTTGCAGAGGTGCACAGCTCTGCCATCTGCCACTGAGAGGATGAAACTGGTACAGTGCCTGTTCTTCCTGATCATGAGGTCCACCCAGGACAAAGAGGCTTTCTCTGGCCCTGGTCCTCCTCATTGACCTGCCCATTGACCAAGATGCTGGGAAATGGTCATTGAGCATGCAGATGAGCTTGGCCTTAGGGTCAGAGCTTGTCATTCTGGTTAAAAGTTCAGTAATGAATTGTAAAGACAGAGACTCAGGCCTCACCAGTTCAATTAGCTCCAGAAAATGTTCTTCTCGTTCAGGGTGAAATGACACCCAGCGCAGTACGGCCTCTAAGGCCAGATCATCCTTATGAATGGCCAGATTATCGCTGGCAAGAAGGTCCGCTATGGACTCCTTTGAGAGGGACAGGAAGTCCTCTCCAGCAGATAGAGCAGAGAAGTGTGTGAGCGCCACCTGTCGGGCTGCAGTGTAGAGCTGCATGCAGCCCAGCTGCCAGGCGTAGGCCATCATTCCCAGGCAGTTACTGAGGTGCAGCTCCCGCTCCAGGAACTTGCAGCACAGCAGCCTGGCCTGCTCGAACTGGAGGAAGTCTGCAGCCTGAAGGATGCCAAGAACATTTTCTCTGTCCAGCGGCAGGCTGGATGTCCTGCTGTGATCCATCAAGGCCTTGAAATGCTGCAGAACCACCCCTTTAATATCAACTTTCTTTTTGCTGCTCTCCACGCCGCAGCCAAAGAACAGAGCCCTGAAGTAGGGACTCTGGAGGGCCAGATGATGGCGGTTGACATAAAAACTCTCTCCTTCTACTCTTAGAATAACATCTGGAACTACAGCAGTTGGTGGGTCTTCCTCGTGAAGAGGGGTTTCGTCCTCTTCTGCTTTGTTTTTCGTCAGCCTGAAGCCCTGAAGGTTGAGTTCAGTGTCGGCTCCGCAGGCCATGTCACAATAAACAGCCACACCACGCGTCCTGCTTCTGCTTTTACAACACACTGGCGATATTAATAGACTTTCCCTCTGACCCACTGTTGGCTGAACACATGGGACAGAAGATTCAAGCACAACGGCTTTTATACTCTAAACAGACCAAAGACACGTGACAAATGTTTTAATGAACAAACTCCGATGACTTTCTCCGTTTAATAAATTAATAATAGTCAAGAAACGCATGACGTCACCCACAGGCGCTCTACGATTTGATTGGCGGAAGGTTGCTGAGGTCACGGTTTAACTTCCGTGTCACAGAGCTAACATGGCGGTGAGTTCGTGTGGTTGTCGTTATCATTCAAACATTTAATTATTGTTACACCTATTAGCGTTTCTGTGCTTGTTCGTCGCTGACCAAAGTCAATTCACGCCACAACCCGAGATATAAAACTGCGTAGTACAGCCATTTCTTTTCCTCGCATCTGGTAACTTGGCTAGCTGAGCCAAGCTAGCAGAAGCTAGTGTGCAGTTAGACTGTCTGTTGAGCGTATAACCTAAAAATATCTGTTGTTGCTGTTTTCTGCAGGATAAGGAGAAGAAAAAGAAGGAGAGTATATTTGACTTGTCAAAATACATCGACAAGCCGATTCGGGTAAAGTTTCAAGGCGGACGAGAAGGTACGTGCTAACGCTAGCCAGTGGAAACCATACGTGCATGTTCGGGTCCCTGTGTTGATCCACACTGACGCTTCACTGTTTCCCCTTCAGCCAGCGGTGTCCTGAAGGGGTTTGATCCTCTGCTAAACCTAGTGTTGGACGGCACAATCGAATATATGCGAGGTAAGTGCATATAAACTCCCTAATGGTTGGCAGTATTACTCAAACTAGTAATCTGTACACAGTGCTAGGCATAGCTCCCAATAACGTGTCTCTATAAGCACTCACAGTAGTGTCTTGTCTCTTTTTTATTAAAAAGGGGGTTCAGATGTGTAGCCTGCCCTGTTACCTAATGCAACCAATGTGTATTAGTAATTTGAATTAATGTCTCTATGCAGATTAAAATAAAGGGGGGGGCGTAATGTCTAAATTCCAATACAGCGAAATGGGTCGTTAACAGGGGTTCAGCATCTCCTACATTTCAGATGATCAACTTTGCATTTTTCACTAACTGTTGCAGTGTGAATCCTTTACATAAACCTTTTCTATATCTCTGTATCCAGATCCAGATGACCAGCTGAAGCTGACAGAAGACACCAGACAGCTGGGCTTGGTGGTCTGCAGAGGAACCTCCGTTGTGCTGATCTGCCCTCAGGATGGCATGGAGGCTATACCAAACCCGTTTATACAGCAGCAGGACGGCTAACGCACCGTCTGTTGCTTTTTGGCTCGCAGACGCACACAAACATGTACATTCTTTGAACATTTTTTTGAAGTTTTATTCACATCAGTAATTATGTATACAACATGGGCAAGTTTGTTTTTGAAAAACTTAAGTTGATCAAAAGGACACTTCTCTGCACTTCATTTGATTTCTGTCTGTGGCGTGCAAACGTTTGAGTTGTAAAGAGTGTTGTACTGTTTTTGTTTTAGCCAGAATAAGTCAACTTTTTACAGTTTTTGTTTTTGATAAGAAAATAAAATGAAAATTTACTACTTGGTTTTGCAAGTGTTGTTCTTTAAGTTAGGATGTATAAAAGCAAAATTGGAACATATTCAAGAAAGTTGTAGCAACTGTAATTAATAGCACTTGGCTTTTCATGTTTGCTTATGACTTGACTCTGCCAATATTACAAGCTTTTCTACAAAAGTGAAAGTTAATGGAAAATAATTTACACACACTTCCCTTGGATAAGCTAGTCTGTTACATTTATTTTGTAACTACTGGACATTTGCTGTAGCCTTTATATTCAGCATCTCCTGTAGCCACCCAAGCATTATATTGTAATGACATGATGGATGTGTCTTATTTTTAAAAAGCTTCAAAAGAAATGAAAGAGTGTGTGAAGATAAGCCATTCGAGCCTTTCTGCACACTGACAAAGACACATTTGTTGTATTACCTGCTGTTGTGTTTCTCAAAGTAGGGTGGGGGATGATTTAAGTAAACCACCTGACCTCTGTTAGGCTTGTTTCTTAGGTGGGAGGTACTGTAAGCATAAGTTATGGGTTTCTATACTAGAATCAAAGGAGACTGTTAAGGCATGAATCATGAGTTACTTCTAGGTTTTCACCTTATGTCGTATTTATTCCAGTTTGTAGGCAGTGAAAAAAGTCCCATTAAACACACCTGATTAGAGGGACTGTTAAAAAGGTCCTACTTGTTTGCCAGGGACTTTCAGCCAGAATTCCAGGAGGCTTCGCCCCTCCTCTGCTGCCCTGTCTCCGTGTCAGTGGAGCACAGACAGGCAGCAGCTACGCGGAATACGGCGCTCCGCCGACGTCGTTCTGCACTATTTCCTCTGGCATCGCTTCTCTGAGCGCCGCGTGAGCCCGTGAGCGCTGGATGCGCACAGTTTGCCGGGAGATCAAGGCGGCCCCCGAGGTGACAGTAGAAATGCCTGTGCACACGAGGGTGTAACCGAAGGGGATCAAGGCCCATGGGAGGAGGGTCGGGGATTTCTGAAGTCACGCGAAACAAAGGTGAGTTACCTGCGGAGCGGACGCGACACGCCCCTTTAACGAGCGCGACAAATAGCGCGGCGCTCGGTGCGGTGCCTCGTCTTTTTCACCCATGCGGCGATCCCGTCCAGTCGCCGCCGCGGGATGTGTTGAATGTCAGTGTGCGGGGGAATGAGAGACGAGAGAGGTGAGTGGGTTTACTTACACATAAAGCCCGTATTGTCCAGCGGCCCGCACTGTGATGAACCAGGAGTCACCGTGCGTAATTCCGCGGCGAAGCAAAGCTCTTGAGCGGAGGCATGGGTTTATTTTAAAGTTAAGTGCAACACTGGACGGACGTCTTTTTTTCCTTCCACCGTGACCTTTCTCCATATCTGATCTGTGATCGCCAAACAACATGGCCACTCGGGTCTCCTTTACGCACAGCGGTGTAATGTCAGCCAGGCAGTCACAGCTTGGGCTTTAATATGCGGCTTTAAGGCCTTGCATTCGCTCCTGTCTGTCGGTCCAATTACTTCCAGTGTTGTTATTGCCTTTTTAACAGGCTCCATCCTTTGGCATAATGATACTGGAGCTGGTGCTGTGAGTCCAACATGGATGTGAAGAAGGATGAAGGTGGAGGGCAGTGGTGCTACAGGAGCAGGTTCATAGCTGCGCTCTTCTTCTTCCTCTTTCTAGGCGTCTTTGTAGGTCTCCTCTTTGGTGAGTCGACCGGCAGCTTTATGAATCTGTGCAGATGCCATCTTTAATGATTAACCCCGCTTCCTCTGATCTCGCCAGCGTTCCTAGTGCAGGAGCAGCATTATTTCATGGAGACAGTGGAGCTGCAGGGTCTGACGTATGATCCTGTTTTGCAGGATCCAAACTCCGCTTTTTCTATTGTGCTGTCCTCGGTTTTAAAGAAAAAGGTTCGTCCTAAGAGTCACTGCGATGAGAGCAGCATTACATTTTAAAGAATACTACATGTTTCATTTTCATCTTAGATTAAAACTGTCTTCACTGCCTCTTCAATATCACATCACTACATCGACTGTAGCATTGTTTCCTATGGGTAAGTGAATGCTATTATGATCCAAATGATTCTCCTCATCTAGACGTCTAAGCAAATAGCGTTTTCTTTTTCCCCATGTTCCCAGTAACATTAATGGTGACGTCATGGCGACGTTCAGACTGGTCTTCAGGGTGTCCAAGGTCCAACAGTATTCAGATAAGTACGTTCAGGACTTGCTGAGAGCAGGACTCAGCACAGCGTTGGACAGGAATCCTCTACTGGTGCCAGAGTTTGGACGGATCAGCGCTATCTTCTTACTGGGTAGTAACACTTGTACTGACATCAGCTGACTGTTCACAGCTGAGTTTTGTTTCAGGATCAGTCATGCTCAGAGGGTCTAATGCTTTGATTTCTTTTATTCCAGGAGCTAGTGGGAAGTCATTCTATGCTGTTGGACATGAGCTCATCGGTACCTTGACTCATCTGATGCGTATTTTACATATAACATCCCCCGATCGTACTATTTGTGCCACATTTCTATGTCTGCGCTCTCAGGCAGGTGTCCTGACATGTTCATCTGTGACAACGGGGAATGTGTCACCAAGTTAAATCCCGAGTGTGACAACGTGGCCGACTGCACAGATAGCTCGGATGAGGCTCATTGTGGTAAGTGACAGGACGCTAAATGCTTCCACGCCACCGTTTTGTGGGTCACGTTCGAGTGGAACCTCCGCATCGTCCCACGTTCCCCCCCCCCCCCTCCCGTCAGCGTGCGGGACACGTCCTGCCATGGCGAGCCGGGTGGTGGGCGGCGAAGACGCCCGGCGCGGAGAGCTGCCGTGGCAGGTCAGCCTGCGGCTCAACGGCCGCCACACCTGCGGAGCCTCCGTCATCAGCGAGCGCTGGCTGGTCAGTGCGGCGCACTGCTTTGAGAGGCAAGCGCGGGCTCCCATCAGCATCACGGTGACGCCCGTCCACGCTCCGCACAGTGGCTTCATTCCACGTTCCTGTTCCAGGAATAACGACTCCAGGGAGTGGACGGCCCTCGTGGGCGCCAGCCTGGTGGGCGGAGACGAGCCCCAGTCCAAAACCATCAACATCAAGTCGCTGGTCGTGTCCCCCGACTACAACCCCACGACCACCGACAGCGACGTGACCGTGCTGGAGCTGGAGGCGCCGCTCACCTTCAGCTCCTACATCCAGCCCGTGTGCCTGCCCTCCCCGTCGCACGTCTTTGTTCCCGGCCAGAACTGCATTGTGTCGGGCTGGGGCGCGTTAAGCCAGTATAACGGTGGGTCTGATGATGAGCACCACTGAAAGCAAGCAAACGAGGGAGAGGGGGGAATAATACCACGTTTCTATTTGTCATATATGATATGCTGGGGTCTTACAGCAGATTACAGCGTTCTGTATGAAATGACTTGTTCGGATCTCCCGTTCAGCTGAGGCGCCTGCTACGCTGCAGAAGGCAGTGGTGAAAGTCATCGACTCCAAGGTGTGCAACAAGTCGTCCGTGTACAGCGGCTCGGTTACTCAGAACATGATGTGCGCCGGGTTCCTGCAGGGCAAGGTGGATTCGTGTCAGGTCAGTGCTGCGTTCCCAGCTTCGTGAAAAACATGACATTTACCCGCAATAACGCACGCTATCCGCTTACACATTGTTTTCTGTGCTGACCTAATATTGTCTTTGTGGAAACGGTCGCGGCAGCTGAGATTTATTTCACGGCCGGCCCCACCCTGAGAGTTGTTGTTGTTTCCATCGCAGCATATCATGATGCATCCAAGTAACATGATAAACAAGTCTTTATTCCTCAGTGAAGGCCGTGTCCCTAAAGCTAAATCCGTTCGATCCAGATGAGCGGTTTCAAATTCAGTTCAGCACTTGTATATGATTCATCTCTGTACTGATTTCTTCCCTTCAGTCACTTTTAACACAAAGACTCATTCTGTTCGATTTGAACCATTTAGTCATGAACTGAAAAGCACTGCGAAGCTGTCATCCATGTAACGGCATGAGGATGCCTTGGTTTCCCCTCAGGGCGACTCCGGGGGGCCGCTGGTGTGCGAGGTGACCCCGGGGCGCTTCTTCCTGGCTGGGGTGGTGAGCTGGGGTGTGGGCTGTGCCCAGGTCAACAGGCCCGGGGTTTATTCCCGGGTCACGAAGCTTCGCAACTGGATTCTGAGCCACGTCAATCCGAGCTTGGTCCACGGTTTCGCCCAGCACGTTCCGACGGCGCCGGCCACCGCGGTCGACGTGGTATTGAATAGTAATTCACTAGCGCCCAGAACCGTAGCCACGGTCGAGCTGCCAGCACCAACACAACCAGGTCACATCAGCTTTTGTTTCTGTTTAGAAATGACTGAAATAGTAGTAAAGGTATAGGGTAAATAAGTGGTTTGGGGAACTTACGCCTTCCTCTGTTAAATGTGCTTCTCAGGTTTGAACTGCAGTGGAAACTTCCAGTGCAGCATCACCTCCTGCATCAGTAAGGTCAACCCAGAGTGCGACGGAGTCCCGGACTGCCCCAACCAGGCGGACGAGAGGAACTGTGGTGAGAACACGGCGAGGACGCGTACGCGGCGCGCTGCGTTTGCCCGAGACCCCCCCCTAAGCTGTGCTCTCGCTTCAGACTGTGGCGTCCGCCCGGCGCTGGGCTCCCACAGGATCGTGGGCGGCGTGACGGCTCGCAGGGGCGAGTGGCCCTGGATCGGCAGCCTCCAGTACCAGAGGCTCCACCGCTGTGGCGCCACGCTCGTCCACAAGAAGTGGCTGCTCACGGCGGCGCACTGCTTCAAAAGGTGCCTGTCAGGTTGTAGCGCGGCGGCGCGTGGCGGCGGCGGGCGGCGTTTTAACCGTCTCCCACCTTTACGCGCAGCGACCCCGGCCCGGCTAACTGGGCCGTGAGCCTGGGCTCTGTGCTGCGCTCAGGCGTGGGAGCCCTGGTCATCCCCATCCAGAGGGTCATCGTGCACCCGGCCTTCAACGGCACCAGCATGGATTTCGACGTCGCGCTGCTGGAGCTGGCGGTGCCGGCCCCCATCTCCTACACCATCCAGCCGGTGTGTCTGCCCTCCCCGGTGCACCACTTCCTGAAGAACGCACAGTGCTACATCACAGGCTGGGGCTCCATACGGGAGGGAGGTGAGAGGAGCAGACTGCAGATGCTGCGTGTTTGTGGAAACAGCAGTCAAGTGTTCAAACCTCGTTCCCCGCAGGCTCCTTGACCAACCTGCTGCAGAAGGCACCGGTGAACATCATCGAGCAGGCCGAGTGCCAGGAGTCGTACGGAGCCGTGCTGACCAGTAACATGATGTGTGCTGGTTACATGGAGGGAGGCCGCGACACCTGTCTGGTAAGACGTCCTGCAGTGCAGCTGTGGACTGAACATCTGGTTGATGATTAGATCGCAGAGGCAGTTTTCTCGTCACTGTTCAAAGCCTCAGGGGGAGAAGTCTTTTCAGAGTGGATGATTAATCAGGTCAGAGGAAATAAAAACGCTTCACTCTGCCAAAGTGTTGCCTCTTCAGGGACATTACAGCAAGTCTTTGGGATCTGTGGGAGCTGCTTATGTGACGGGGGAGTGGAGACTTTCACTCGATCTCCTCTCTTCTCACCTGCTCCCTCTGTAATCTTCTTATGTAAGAAAACCCACGTGCATTCCTCTCTGTGAAAGCACCTGGCCTCTCAGCAGCGATCCTAAAGTCACATTCAACGACGCTCTCACACTCGTGCTTTTCTGTTTCTGGCCGCCTAGGGAGACTCTGGAGGGCCGCTAACCTGCCGACAGCTCTCGGGCCAGTGGTTCATTGCAGGGGTGACCAGCTGGGGACACGGATGTGGGAGAATTGGTTTTCCGGGGGTTTACACTCGCGTGACGTCGGTCAGGAAATGGTTATCTACACACCTGCCGTTCTGAAGGGACACAACAGCGAGGAAATACACGATGGAATTATCCTGATTGATTGATTGTACTGTACAAGGACTAAAGTCATGCCACACACACACACACACACACACGTTTTATCAGTGGTGACCTGTGTAAAATACTCTTCATAGGTGCTGTTTGTGATACTGTGCCATCATCAGAACCCATTTTTCTAAACACATGAAGACAAATGGAGAAACTGGACATTCTGCTAGCAACGTATGATTCGTGTATTTATTTCAGTTATTTATTTTCCTGACTGGTAATCATACTGTACTGTGTGTTTTTAGTGGGGTTCTGAATATTTGTGGGAGAATTATAGGTACAGAGAAATTTGCTTGGTTTTTGTATCTATCACAGGATGCAATGTTTTTGAAATATGGGGAAGATTCAGTATGAGTATATGAATTCAGTATGAAAAAGTGATTTTAAGGAATTAACTTTTACCTCGATAAATTCTACTTCTGGTGACGTTTCATTGACACACAAGGATGTGATTGACAGGATTTAATGATTTCCTGATGAAAATCTCTCCAGTTGCTCAGAGCCATACCTTGCATCACAGTACAACTCACATTCATTTGCTTTTCTGGATGTTACTTCCCTAATCAGACCGAGTAGGATAGGGGAGAAGAAAACGTTTTGGGTTCCCAGACATCTGACAAAGCTGAGAAAGGTTCACTACCCAGTCGACAGCAAGGCAGACCCCGCTGAAACAAGCCTGCTACTGTGGAGGGCAGCAGATAGAGTGACTACCAGAAAACAGGTCAGACAAAACAGTTTTGTTCTCCAGGTGTACTTTGATATAGGACTGTTTGAAGGCCTGTGAATGTCAGGTTCAGAGCTATAAAAACACCAGGATGCACCCTGGATATTCCTGGTGATTTTTAAGTAGCGCAAGAGCAAGTTAGGGAAACCCTGTAGGGTCCCTTAAGAGCTCCGGTTGTGCCACCTATATTCTCTATGCACAAATGAGTCTCTATGGCTTCACAGTGAAGCGAATGGAAAATAAAACACTGCTGACAGTGTTTAAGGAGCAGCTGTAGAAATTGAGAGATGCCAGTACAGTTATCAGGTGTCCTTATTATACAGACAAAAAAGACTCAACCCTAATTGCATGACAGGTATATTGACGCGATGCTAGGCAACAAACTGATCAGTATAATAGTTTCTAAACTAATGTTTTTCAGCACTCAGGGTTACAGCATATCCCTGCATGTAAAATGTCAGCTGGGATACGCTGGGCAACACAAAGGTCCTTTCATGTCTCACGTCTACACCCATCTCCTAACTGAGGTTATTCAAATTATAATTAATATTTAAAAAAAGCACATTTGTTACAGGACTGTTCCTCGGAGCAAACTGAAAGTGTCCACGGGGATATTGTTGAGAGTCCACAGGCCCTCTTGCCTGTCTGTGAGGTTTTGGGACAACAGCTGCTGCTGATGTGCTGCTGCCTGGCACAGCTCGTCACCTCCACGGCTGGTCTGTGCTGCACCTCGGCGACGGTCAGCAGCTCCAGGAAGGGTGAATAAAGAGACGATCACATACGAGCCCTTTCCTTCTGTAACCTGGAGTTGTACGTTTTGGACACGGTGTTCCACGCGTCCATGTATCGGTCCATACACATCGCGATGCATTTCTGTGGAGACAATAGTGTGTGAGTGTCATTGGCCACTAACCTGATTGTTGTGTAGAGACATGTATATGTTTTGTTGGACCAACATTTTTGTATTACAGAATACAAACAAACTAAACATTTCGCACTTTTGTCGAAAATAGCACGAATTGGTGTCTTCTATCTGCAGACAAACTTCACGCATGGCCGGACGTACCTGCTCGGAGTTGTCCAGCGTGCTTCCAGGTTTTCCTATGCACTTCTTAAAGCATTTCTCCGTCATCCTCTGCAACATCAGGGAGATGCTCGTTAATTAGCACAGTTTGTATTTCAACGTAGCATTAGCACCGTGCGGGTAAATCTAGCTACTAAACTACTAGCTTAGCCGCTGTGTCCATTGATTTACCTGCAGCAGCTCCTGAGCGTTAGCCACCGCAATCTGGACCTTGACCTGCTCCATGATGACACCAGGGTCCATTTTACCGCCAGATCCTCCCGACGAGTAGTCTGAACCAAAGCCGTCCATTTCTACCGGAGTTGATACCAAAAACCTTAACCCTGTCGACTTTTGGCAAGTACACGTGCGACCAACGGCTGCTCAGTGTGGCTAACAGCACTGTTCGGTGCCCTTGACAGCGGCGGAAGTCCAGTGCGTCACTTCCGGAAAATGGCCTGTGACGGGAAATGTAGTTCTTTTTGTAGTTGAACGAAACAGCGTCATATTTCAGTAGCTGTGGGTAAGAATGCATTCAAATCCCTGCTTGTAATATTTTTTTACAGACAGTACAGTCCACGCGCACACACGCCATCTACTACGGAAACAACACGCACGCGTGTGTACATATTGACCACGTGGCGGCGCTATATCCCACTCAATCCTGACGTAGCTGCATAACAGAGGATCAGTCCAGATTAGCCTGTTTTCTAATATGCTGCGAACAGATGTAAGCATTAGACAACAGGCTCTTGGATTTGAAGTTGTAAACATATTAAATCTATTGTTTTTCTACTGTTGGTAACAAGTAAAACCATTGTTGTAGAAAAGCACAAGGAAGAGTTGGTTAGAAATGTGGTTAGAATAATGTGTACAGGAAATGCAGTGATAAAATAATCTATTGCACTGAGAAATTATTGACATAATAATATCAACATATAAAAGTGGGTTATATATAATTATATATAATATATATATATTATGTTTATATATTATATAATTAACTGAAACGGCGTGGAAAAGCAGGCGCCAGCTACAGAAATAGAAGGTCTGCATTGTTTGGTGCTGAGGCCTTGACGCAAGGGTGACCCCCCCCCCCCCACACACATCCCCAGCCACCCCACCAAGGACCCCTCTGCTTATGTTTCAGATAGAATGACCTCACTAAGACCACCTGCCTTGAGTGAACAAATACTGTGGTACAGTGAGTCTACAGGCAACAATGGAGTAACGGTTACTGTTGTTACTGTCATCTAACTCGGGACTCTGTGGATTGTCTGTCGCAGTGCTGGGGGTCTTGAGGAATCATTGCGGGGGGTCTGATTAGTGGCGCGCCTGGCTATGAGTAATTAATGACCAGTTATACGCCCACGTGTCTCAGCCAAAGCCCAAGATTCTAATTCTAACGCCGACCCTAAAAGCAAGTCTAACCTCCGAATTAAAGTGTGGTGTATTAGGCGCAATGTCTTTATGGTGTGAAAACATCCAGACAACCATGATATCAGACAGAAATACATGCACATACACACACATTAGTCCTCAGAGCAATTTGGCTTCAAGCCACAGGGCTGAATGGGGGGTGGAGAGGCAGCTGGGTTAAAGTGCGGCATAATGAATTAACCCTAGATTACAATCATGAGTTCATTAATCTAATCTTCTTAAATTCCTAATCTCCTGTAGGCACACTTGTGTCTATGAAAGCATTCGGGCCAGTCCACCAGAGGAGGCAACAATGGTTTTGTGAGTTTGAATTACGAAGGAGGGTGTTTATTGGTGTCAGATTCTGAGGTTGCGCCGGTCTGTTCATAGTTACTTCACGACTTTGAAGTGCAATAATAAAGACACTTGGTAATGTGATATTTGAGTGGCAGGCCAATTGAAATCCTCTGGAAGGAAACAATTGATAATAGCGGATCTAAGACGAGCCGACTGTGCCTCTTTTGTTCTCCAACACACTCACACATGTAAACTCCGATGTTGGAGAAACAGCAGCAGCTTTTAATCTTCCTAAGTAGCTGTGGAGTGACAGCGGAGGAGTCAAGTGAGAGAAGACAGGCAGCAGCGTGGCAGCTCAGATCAGTCTGCTCTGACTCTGTCCTTTCATTCATTCATTCCATGTAAGGGGAGTATTTTGATCCATAAGGACGTGAAAAGCACATCATGTTACAGTTGAGCTAATGAGCCGTGTACCTAAGAGCCCAACCCTTGTTCTAGGACTCCTGTCTGGAATCACGCCTGTTAATTGTGTTAATTGTAGACATGTTGGGACATGTCCCAACAACACACAATGTACTTGATGTATAGAAATGATATAAGTATAAAATGTACTGTTGCAGTTTTGTACATTAACAATACATATTTAAAATGTCAGCAGCCACAGAAATTCCTCATGTGCTCGGACTTGGCCGATTCTTTGACTGACCTGATTCCGGGCCTGATACGCCTGCCTGGAACCGAGGGACATTCTTAATAAATTCCTGCAGGCTAAACCTCACGAGTACTTAAGTCCATCAGAAAATGCCAAGAATTCCTCTGGAGCAGCGATCTCATGGTCGTCAGAGGGACTTTAACCCGCCATCATATGATCATTAAGTCTGCTGGTTATGTGGAGCTGGCACTGAGCGGAGACGCTGAGTTACATGTGGTCGCTTGGAGTAAATCAAGTTTTTTTCTGATAAGATAAAGAATAATATTTGGAACAAACAATGACTTTTATTAGATTCAATCAGTAGACATTATTTATACCCACCTGTAACATACAGTACATATTTTAACTGTTCTTTTTCCACCATCTAGTTTTTTATCTTCTTCTAATAAAGTTTATATCGAGGGTAATTTGATTAAATCAACACAACCTACAGTAACCGACCGCCTCAGGGGCGCGTCTGTTTCCTCCGTGTTTGTGGCGTCCGGCTGCCTCCCGCCGCTCGCAGCCCATTGGTCGGCGGCCGCAGGAGGGAGGAGCGTCGGGAAACACTAGCGACGCCTGCGCTCGTCCCCTCCGCTCCGCTCGGCTCGTCGCTCCTCGCAGGCTGCGTGGCTTCCAGCGGACAAACTTCTCATGTTGTGTGTGGGTCTCCTCTGTTTCCACGCGTCCACACTTGAGACCGGCTCGCGCCGCAGACCGATGGCCCAACTACTTCCCGGCGGCCCCGGACTCGACACGGATCTAAAGTCGGAAAGCTGATTCCGCTCGGTGGAACCGCAACTTCAAACGCAGCCGAGGACGGAACGAGCCGCGGTCGAGATAAAGGGATCCGGGCTCCGCGCCGCTCCTGCCGAGGTAAGCGGGCGAGCGACACGTTCCTGTTTGATGTTTGTCCAACTTCCGAAACGTGAGACGGGGCCGTGACGTGGGAGCCGCCGGAGCAGGCTGCCGCGGCTAAGTTGGGAGGAAAGTTGAGCGCGTGCTGGAGCGCTGACCGGAGTTTCACATTTACTGCACAAAACGAATTGGATTTCACGCCGCGTCTCTCCACGGAAGTCCAGCAGCCCCCCCCCTCCCCCTTCAGCGGCTTTGAATAGGCGACTTAAATTTATCTGCCGTGAAACAATAGAGGATTTTAAGCGGAAGATATTTATTTTGGGCGTTTTCAAGTTGAGTACAGTCTTTGTGGCCCTCGGTGCCTGGTGTGATTGTTGCAAACCGGGTGTTTTTCACAAATAACAGATGAAATGCAGGATTTCCAAGTGATCTCGGACGTTCCTCGCCTCCCGATTGCAGGTGTGCACCTCTTTAAACGGTTGCACAGCGGTTGCGTAATTCTGTGCTCGAGGAGCAGGACCGAGGTGTCGCATCCACCGTGGGCTTGAAAGCGTTGCCCTGGGCTCCATCTTGAACGGGAGCCAGCCGAGAACAGGAGGTTGGCAGGAATTTACTGGCTGTGGTTGGAGGCGAGTCACCGCTCTGAAATGTGCATGGGGTGGAAAGAAGGGATGCGGGGAACGCAGCCAGGCGAAGCGTCCTTACCTGACGCAGATACAGATGTTTTCACAGGCGCTGACAGCGTTGTGTGTTTCATGGTGTGAGTCTGTACACACTGGTTTCATGTAGGCGCGCTGCTTATCGCACGTCCTTTCATCTCCAAAGTCTGAAGTTCATTTCCTCACTGATATGCGCGTATGTCGGAGCCCATTCATCGGCTGTTGGCACTGCGGCTTGTTTAATCATCAAACCTGAGCCGCGTTCGCGGCGTTCGCCACGCTCACGGCCTCTCTCCGTCCCCCTCTCCAGGTTCGAGGCAAGATGTCGGTCAGCAACCATGAAAACAGGAAGTCCCGCTCGAGTTCCGGCTCCATGAACATCCAGCTGTTCCACAAGACGTCCCACGCCGACAGCCTGCTGACCCAGCTCAACCTGCTGCGCAAGCGCAAGGTCTTCACCGACGCGGTGCTGACGGCCGGCAGCCGCCGCTTCCCGTGTCACCGCGCCGTCCTGGCCTCCTGCAGCCGCTACTTCGAGGCCATGTTCGGCGGCGGCCTCCGGGAGAGCCGCGACGCCGCCGTCGACTTCCACGACTCCATCCACCCGGAGGTGCTGGAGCTGCTGCTGGACTACGCCTACTCCGCCCGCGTCATCATCAACGAGGAGAACGCCGAGTCGCTCCTCGAGGCCGGGGACATGCTCCAGTTCCACGACATCCGGGACGCGGCGGCGGAGTTCCTGGAGAAGAACCTCCACCCGTCCAACTGCCTGGGGATGATGCTGCTGTCGGACGCCCACCAGTGCCAGAGGCTGTACGAGCTGTCGTGGAGGATGTGCCTGGCCAACTTCGCCGCCCTCTTCAGGACGGAGGACTTCCTCCGCCTGCCTAAGGACAAGGTCCAGGAGCTGGTCCTCAGCGAGGAGCTGGAGGTGGAGGACGAGAGCCTGGTGTACGAGGCGGTCATCGACTGGGTCAAGGCGGACATGGCGCGGCGGCACGGCGAGCTGCCGGCGCTGCTGCGCTGCGTGCGCCTGGCGCTGCTGCCCGAGAGCTACCTGCTGAAGAACGTGGCCTCCGAGGAGCTGGTGATGTGCCACAAGGTGGGCCGGGAGGTGGTGGAGGACGCCGTGCGCTGCAAGATGAAGATCCTGCAGAACGACGGCATCGTGACGGGCTTCTGCGCCCGCCCGCGCAAGGTGAGCCAGGCCCTGCTGCTGCTGGGGGGACAGACCTTCATGTGCGACAAGGTCTACATGATCGACAACAAGACCAAGGAGATCGCCCCCAAGACGGACATCCCCAGCCCCCGGAAGGAGTGCAGCGCCTGCGCCATCGGCTGCAAGGTAAGCTCCGCGCGCCGCGAGCACGCCTCCGTCCGTTCGCCACACGCGCTCACGCGACCTCTCCGCCTCTTAGGTTTATGTCACCGGAGGACGCGGGTCCGAGAACGGGGCCTCCAAAGACGTCTGGGTCTACGACACGTTGCACGACGAGTGGTCCAAAGCCGCCCCCATGCTGGTGGCCCGGTTCGGACACGGCTCCGCCGAGCTGGACCACGCGCTGTACGTGGTGGGAGGGCACACGTCGGCCGCGGGGTCCTTCCCCGCGTCGCCGTCGGTGTCGCTGAAGCAGGTGGAGCAGTACGACCCTCAGACCAACAAGTGGACGCTGGTGGCGCCGCTCAGGGAGGGCGTGAGCAACGCCGCCGTGGTCGGCGCCAAGAACAAGCTCTTCGCCTTCGGCGGCACCAGCGTGAACCGGGACAAGTATCCCAAGGTGCAGTGCTTCGACCCGTGCCAGAACCGGTGGTCGGTGCCCGCCGCCTGCCCGCAGCTGTGGCGCTACACGGCGGCGGCGGTGGTCGGCAGCCATGTGGTGGTGATCGGCGGCGACACGGAGTTCTCGGCCAGCTCCGCCTACCGCTTCAACAGCGAGACCTTCCAGTGGTCCAAGTTCGGCGACGTGACGGCCAAGCGCATCAGCTGCCACGCCGTGGCGTCGGGCAACCGGCTCTACGTGGTCGGCGGCTACTTCGGCGCGCAGAGGTGCAAGACGCTGGACTGCTACGACCCGTCGACGGACTCCTGGGACAGCGTGACCACCGTGCCCTACTCCTTCATTCCCACCGCCTTCGTCAGCACGTGGAAGTACCTGTCGGCGTAGAGACGGTGAGCGCCACAGACACACAAGTCAATTACATTCTATTCATAGTCCTCCCATCGTGGGATGATGCATGGGAACGGGAATATCTGCAGCCGGTGGTTTGACAGACTCAGGTGAACATGGGTTTGAGCCGGGCCGGGCCGGTTTTCCGGGTTGCTGGTGGCTACAGTCACATTATGTGGCTGCCGTGAGGCCGGGCGGTGGATAAACACGCCGGCGTCTTGGTTCTGAGGACGGGAGGAATGTCGGCGCGGCCGGTGATTACGGAGCCACCGGGGATCGGGTCTGTGCTCGCAGCGGCCGCAGGGCAGGGCGCTCGGCGAAGGCCGGCCTCGGTGCTGACGGATCGCCTGCCGTGAGTCACGGCTTCAAAAGACCGTGAGACATGTGTTAACATTGGGTAGGTCTCATGACGCGAGGCCCTTCCTGTGAATTTGTTGCAGCAGTGATGTCATTCACTGGGAGCTCTTCACCGCTGCATTAGTCACTGGATCCACACTGGACTCTGCTGCGTCTCTTACTGGTTTAGTGCCTTTTATCTTTACTTTGAGTTACATGAGTAACAAGGCTCATGCCATCATAAAGAACCCACGCTTACTCACTTTACAGTCGAGAGCTGCTGCTGATCTCCACTTTGGACTACAAATATGGCTGCTTTGTGTGAGTTTCCGACTGAGTTCCGTGAGTCCGAGGATGCGTGTACGCGTGCACGTGGACGAGGAGGCGCGGTGGCGCGTAAGACCAGGAGGAGCAGAGCTGTATTTTGGTCCTTTTGGCATCCGGGGCGAACGCCCGCCTAAAAATACTCCTGCTCCCGGGACTGTCGACTCTCAGCTGGGCTCAGGGAGAAAAACAGCGCGCGTGCGTGCGCGTGCGTGTCTTTATATTCTCCCTTCGTGTTTTTGACGGGGATGAAAACCACCAGTTCCACGTAGTGTTGTGAGTTTTGTTCGCGGTCGCACACGCTCCCCGTGCTCCCCGGCCTCTTGGGGCCGCGTCGCTGGCTCGGCCTGGCCTTTTGAAGAGCCAGCCATCCTCGCTCTAATTCGGGAGGAATGAAGGTGTGGCCGCATTCCCATTAGCGAGGATTTGTTAATGTCGCCTTGCGGTCCGGGCGTTGGACTCGTCCTGGTAATTTGTGGGGTCTGTATGGGATTACCAGCCTCTCTGCCTTTGTCGCCACTCACTGCCGTTTGTAGCCCTGTGCGTTTTCACCAGATGTGTCTAACCACAGGCTCCAGGGCCACAACCCAATGTTGATGGAAAAGTATTTGTAAATGTTAAAGCATTATGGTCCACATTTGTTATGGTCTAGACAGGATAAATAAATATCTCCTTTTAGGTCAGATTGTATTGTTTTGAATCTTTCCAGCCTCAAATTGTGTCTTCAGTGCTTTTTTGGAGGTGGTGCATGGAAAGGCATCAGGCTGCTGGGACCAGACTCCAGGCAGACGGGGTGTAATAAGAGATTCCTGCTCAAAGTCTCACTCTCCTTCCAGCCACTGAGCTATAACGGCTCCAGAGATGACTGTTATCAACGTTAGATCTTTTGTTGTCCTGGCCCTTCTCCCTGGACCCCCACCCCTTCCTCCTACAACGCCCCCCCCCCGCTCCACTCCAAAAAGTCACGGACACAAGCCACATTCTCCGTTTCTTAACGAGGCCGTTATGAGGCGGGCTTGGTCCTGTGTGATGGGTACACCTGGAAGGGTCAGGGGTCGGCGAGGGGAGGAGGGGGGGCTCTCGACGGGCCCTCGGCATCCCCCAGGCAGCTGCTGTAAAATGGAAAGGTCGCACTGGGGATCAGGGAGGAGGAGTGCAGAGCCCCCAGTCACTCAATACTAATGTTTTATTAATGCCTCGCTGCGAGGGCCACCAGGAACACGCGCTGAATGGGGCTTTTATTGTGGCATCTGTGTACGACAGCGGTCGGCCCCGTCCTCGGCTCATTCAGACGCGCACACACGCGCGGCCGCCGCCGCGAGCACGTGCGCGCCCACTTTGTCCTCGCTCCTTTGAGTCATCAATCCTCCGCGTCGCAGCCCCTCGGCCGGGCGGCGTGGTTTTGCATGAACCTAATGAAGTTTTTATTGGCCTTTTCTCCACGCTCCAAGTGGCAAAAAGGAAAACGTGTGTGGGGGGGGGGGTGCTTAAAATGCTTGAATAATCACCCAGACTAATTTGATTACGCCCTTAAAAACAGACGCGCTGCCGTACAGTTGCACGGGCCTCTGCTGGGAGCCAGCTGGGATAGTTGTAATTAATCAGAATTACAGGATATTTGCTGTTCCGTGGCGATGTGGATTCAGGAGGAGAGGCGCGCTTTGTTCCCGGCTTAAAGTGGAGGCTCGACAAGGATTCCTCAAGGCGTGCCGCCTCGTACCCGTGCAGCTGCACCAAGGTGCTTGAGCCGCTGAGCTTATTCCACACTCTTGTAATTGTCCAGTAAAACAGCGGAAAGTCGTGTAGATGAAGGGATTCGTGCAGTTTGTCACAGTGTGTTTCTAGGGGGTCGTCGGTGAACGGGGCCCAGGTCTGGATATGAAGGCAAGAGGCTGCGGTGTGGAGCAACTGGGCCTCAGACAGAGAAAAAACAAAAGCAGAAGAAAGATGGAGGTGAATGTCATGAGGCGTGGGCCACTCCTTCCATAGGATTGCATAAGAATCGGCTGCAGGCTTCTAGCGTTGGCCCTAATCGTCATCATCTCGCAGATCAGAGCGGCGGCGGCAGTGACGCGTGTACACGGAGAGGGAGCAGCAGTGGAAACTTCCAGGCGTGAGTCAGGCCTGGATGCTTGTGATAAGAGCAGCTAATGTTTGTCGACTTCGAGCGGAAGCTGACGCAGCATTAAACTCCATCAGTAGATTTTCGGAACAGATTAAGAGAATAAACTGACGAGTGCCTAAAACTGACATCTAAGGTCAGAGACGGTTCTAAACTTACTGTTTAGGTTCTAATTGAAATGTTGCTCTTGTGTCCTGCGTGGGTCCAGTGGAGGTCTCTGGAGCAGGTTATTCTAGGTTATTCAGATCCTGCTCGTATCAACCTCCACCGTGCTTCAGCTGGATGAAAGAACAAACACACGTCTGTCATCTGGTCCGTCGGGTGAATGGCGATCACACACATGCAAATGAGATGTAAACACGCCTGGCTTTCGCTTCACCCACTCCCTCATTTCCTCCAGTGGCACATTCCTTCATAACAGCAGGGGAGGAAGATTAGACGCTGAAGCATCTGAGGTTGATTCAAGATGAGAGGTTCCCAGGAAATTCAGAAATGTAACGTCGAGAAGGCGTCGAGTCCAGATAGAGCAGAATGGCAGTTAGCAGCATGTGCCTCATCGTTGGAGTAACAGAACGCGGGTCCTCGGCGCTGCTCTACCTAGTGACATGCATGGCATGTCAGCGTAATCCCACATGCCAGGGGGACTTTGCTTGAATAACGCCCTGTCTTGAATCATTGTTAACGCTTTGTGGGCACGGCTGATGAAGTGGCATGGTGATAAGCTGTGTGCGGAGTCTCCGCATTCCTGTCTGCTCCCCGAGAATGTCCCGGCCGCCCTCTGGTCATGTGCTCGGCTGTTCGTACAGCAGCGGCGGCAGCTCCTCCGGGTTCTCAGGACCTTAACATGAATCTCCCTCTGTCTCTTTTCCCCAGATCGGCCGTGGAGCCTGGAACGTCGTGTCCGTTCGCCGGGTGCAGAGCAGCAGCAGCAGCAGCAGCAGCAGCAGCAGCAGCAGCAGCAGGAGGAGGAGGAGGAGGAGGATGGAGAGGAAGGTTTCCGTGATCCTGCTGTGGCTCCGCGCAACGGCCCGAGACCTGGAAACAGCCCAGAGACCACCTGATCTGTTGACTTATCCTCCCTGTGTAACTTTCCCATGCAATCATTTCGCCTGCGCCGGCCTCGTTGCCATGAACGCCTCACGGCCGTGACCCGCGGTCACTCAGGTGGCACAGACTCCTGCTGCACAGACTCCTGCTGCACAGACTCCTGCTGCACAGACTCCTGCTGCACAGACTCCTGCTGCAAACCCTTAAACTTCAGTCCGTCTGGAGAGAATTCGCTGCTGCAAAGGCAGGAGCCACGCTCCGCGCAGCCGACTCGCGTGCATCATCTCCCCAGCAAACTGCAATTTAACTGACATGTAGGATTTCAAGAGATAGAGCCGGCTGGTCTTTATGCGGTCTCTCTTCCATCCAGATACAAGCTGTTTACTCAGGTGTAATTTATTTTCACGTCTAATCAGCTGAGTCGGAGCTTTTCTCCGTCAGGCGTGTGTGGAAGGACACAGGACGTTTGGAGAAGTGTATGATTTTGTGTACAGAAACAATCCTCCGCTCTGTATTTTTAGATTTTGGACTTGGGCTTCCCTCAATTTTGGTGAGCTAAATTTGTATCTTCCTCCAGGACTTAAAAATACGGCCTCGCAGGCAGGAATGTGGCCCATCACGGCCGAAGAAGACGCGTTCCTCATTACATTCAACTGCAATTTAGCCTTTCGTCGGTTTCGTCTCTCAGGGTCAAGTCGTTCTCTTTTGTCCTTTCTGTTGTGAAAACTTCAGTTGTGAATGTATTGTTTTTGTTATGAATCAGTTTCAGAACCGGCTTCTTTCCCTCATTCTTACTTTTTTACAGTTTTGCCAACTGAAAATATGGTTTATGTTTTATAGCGGTGATCATATTTAAACATGAATATTGCCAAATCCCGAGTAGCTAACTGTAGGGTTATTCTAGAGTTAAGTACAAGCTCAGTATGTGCTAGTAGGTAGCTTTCAGCTGTAATATTATTTTTTTCATTTCCTGTTGGTGTCTTTAATGGAAGTCTACTTTGTATATTTGTGTTATTAATTTGTAGGAGCCTTTGACTTGCACAATTTGTACAAAGAAATCTGTTGATGGTCTTAATTTTGTATCGTTGTCTTAACCCAGCTGGGTGGTGTGAATAATCGAAGCCTTTTTGTAGCACATAATTGAGTTGTTTCGCTTCCAGCAGTCTTTTTTTTCATATTCTGAGGTATTAAGCTATTACTGATAACACCATCTGTTACTTTGCGTTCTGCAGCTCATAACAATAAATGTCATCTTGTGGAAAACATCACATCGTTGCTCCTTGTGTTTGGCAGCGCCGTCATTAAAGCATCACGTGGGTATGTTTTTTTACCTGATGCGCCTCCAACATTCCAAAGGGCAGGTTGGGAGCGCTTCAGGTGTTTTCCTTGGTTCCTTTCGGCGGTCAGTGCTCCGTCGTACGAAACGTCACAGCGACATCACTGAAGTCTGAGCTCGGCTGCCAAATTTAAATGCACTAGTGTTTATTGAAAGCACTCTGCCCAATATAGACCATAACATACTACACAATATGTGATATAATGCATTGTTTATTCTCTGCAAAGCCAAACAACAAACAAGCTAATTGGTTGTGAACAAGCTGTGGCTCCAGAGTCCTCCCTCCGCAGCCGTGACATCATCGCCGTAACAGGCTGTGTCCAGTCATGTGGACAATGTTGTGTCGCTGTGCATGTGAGGATTCATCAAAGGTGAAGGATTTCCAAACACAATGCAGACGCGCACTACAAGATGAGACCCCCGTCTGAAAAGGGGGGACCTGGAAGCAGACAGCGGGCTGAGCCGTTCCAGTCAATGGCTCCTATTGTGATGCAAAATGTGCAGACTGGGCGATTTCAAACGGATCTTGCGACAACACAATTAAACCGTGGCGAATAAATAGACATTTGAAAGTCGGCCGGAGACAAAAGAACTTCAGAGGCTGCCAAAACACAAACAACAGGAAAAAAAAAGGGTGGAGGGAGGAGGATGAAGGGGAGAAATGAGGACAAACTGCCATAACAATCTGGATCCTGGACTGACAGATTTGCATGTGTGTGGTTTAGTGCTTATAGGTTTGTGCCTGTGTGTGTATGTGTGTGTAGCATTCACGGCGTCTTGTTAACCCATGAGAAAGGAGCCGGTGGTGTGGAACGGCAGGGACGTTGCACCCGGTCCCTCCACCCAAACGCTGGCGTGTGTGTGCTGGCCTGAGACCTCCCGGCCCCCAGCTGAGGCCTCAAAGACGCCT
Organism: Betta splendens; assembly: GCF_900634795.4. NCBI lineage: Eukaryota > Metazoa > Chordata > Actinopteri > Anabantiformes > Osphronemidae > Betta > Betta splendens. The sequence goes on along the minus strand of NC_040884.2, from coordinate 7,792,400 downwards.
TGATCACGCCAGAGTTGACCTCCTCTCACCTTCCACAGGGGGTCTAGTTGATGCCCCTGCAGACATGCTTAGGAAACCCCACAGTGGGCAGCCAGATCAATATTTACCCTCTGGCTGAGTGAGGCCTAATCTGGGAGATCTACAGAAACCGGAGTGTATTTTTCAATTTAAAACACGGGAGTTAGAGGAATAACATCTACATCTGACATCACTGCCTATTCACTCAATGCAAATTCCTGCGAGCAAACATCAGTCAGCTTCCTCCATATTTGCTTTCTCTGTCTGCACGTCTTTGAAATGAAGCTTCACTGGCACAGACATTAAAGAAAGGTGACTGAAGCCTCGTCCAAGTCTTCAAGAATAAATAACAACCGAACAATCTCGTCCCCTTTCCCTCGACTTTCACGCTGGCGGTGCATTTAATGTGCGTCTGCATCTTTCTGTCTCTCCTCCGTCTGGCTCTGGGCATCTCTGCTGGCAGCAAATCTGAGGTTTCAAATGAGCAGTAAACAGTGCGAGAGACAGAGAGACAGACACACACACACTAACCAGTGGTTGTCTGTCTCTGGTGGCCAAGTAGGAGGTGTGTGTGTGTGTGTGTGTGTGTGTGTGTGTGTGTGTGTGTGTGTGTGTGTGTGTGTGTGTGTGTGTGTGTGTGTGTGTGTGTGTGTGTGTGTGTGTGAAATGAAAACACCAAATGAAAAAAGGAGTTATTGTATTAAATTCCAACCAATGTGTGTGTTGTGACCGTGGAATTTTATTTTTTTATTTTCTCAGAGACTCTGGTGAGGGTGATAGGTTCACTGGCAATAGGAAAAATGAGCTGTCACACGTCATTGGCTGTTTGTAGTAATTATGTCAGTATTTAACACAATAATGGCAAAGGTCAAATATGTGTTTAGAAATAGTCTGGTTGTTTTGTATTTAGTAATAAAACTACAGTTATGTTGATTATGTAGCAAAAGTGAATGCAACTTTGTGCAGATTCAATGACACATTTTAGGACAGAGGTTGTAAATAGAGTTGTTGTTGCACTGGACTCCACCTCTGGCCTCTTTGCCTCTGAGGAAGTGAGTCTGTTTTTTTAACCACAACATTACAAACGGACCTGGTTCCATAGTTTGGCTCCGTTGCACCTGGACAGAGAGGTGTGAAGATTGCAATCAATGTAGATGATGTAGAGAGGAACCTGCTGCAGCTCCTCTCTCTCGCCACCAGATTAATTTCACAGCTTCTATTTTTGAGTGTCTGTGCAGTGAAGACCTGCGGCTTTGAATGAAAGAGAGATTTAAGCGCTGGGAGAGCAGAGCGCTCTCAGCCGTGCCAGGACTGAGCCACAGTAATAGCTGTTTACACAATGGAATGATTACCCAGAAAACTGCACTTTCTGGCTCTGGCAGTCACATAATGGATCTGAGAGTTGATTGTTCAGTGTTTGGGCCTTTGATGAGCTCAGTTGTGTGTATGCGCACACACACTCCAGCTCACACATGCAAATACACTTCCAGCCATTTTACTATTTGCCTCCAGATTCAAATTCCAACTTGGCCTCAAAACAAAAACGTGTTTATGTCCCGTTGATGGATGAAAATGACATAATGTTAATGTAAATGTACAGAAGTATAGTTTTACATACATACATTTCATAGCTCCAGGTAATGGTACTACTGTGGTTTTAAATGTACACATACAAGTACTTCACTTCATTCACTGTGGCAAAGCGGACGTTCCACACAGGTCGAGCACACTCGGACTCACATGGCACCAAAAGATCCATTTCTCTTTCTCTTTGTCCCCGACAACAGCAAAGCCCTTTGTTTTGCTTTGTTACCGGATTTTCGCGTAACTGCCACTTCCTCTGTCTTTCATTAATAAACAGAGATTAATTCCCAGGGGAGCTGGAGTGAGGCTAAAGGGGGGGCTGATAAAAGGCTGGGGTTGAGGGGAGGCTTGATATGTCTGAAGTGACACACACACACACACACACACACACAGCTACAGTCCTCCTCTGATCAAACGCCTCCCCTCTCTGCCCGTGGAGCGACGAGCACCGCGTCCGGCCTCATGAGGCCTCCGAGGTGCAGCGCGGCAGATGCGTTCCTGCCCTCTGGCACTCGACAGCGTCGCCCGAAGGCTCGGCCGCCAGATTTAGGAAAACAGGCCACACTCGCGGGCGTGTGTGTCTGAGGCCGCCCCTGCTGCAGCGCGTCCGGCTGACCAGCTCGGATGAGATGTGACACGGACGATGAATAATACAATAGAGAGACACTGTGACGTGTCGGCTGCATCTGTCTCTGTCTGGAGCTGACGTGTGTCGCCCTCCCTCCTCATTCACAGCGGAGCACAGGCTTATACAAAACTAATGAAGCAGACACGCGCTGCATTAACACACAGGCAGATTGAAGGAAGGGAGCCATGTGGCTGCAGTGTGACCAGCGTCGCAGCTCAGACTCCTAAAATCCTTCCACGAGCACGGAACGGGTCTTAAAACGGACCTGAGGAGATTCCTGGAAGAGAAGCTCTGATGTTTGAAGGAAGATGAGCAGAAGAAGAAGAAGAAGAGGAGAAGGAGGAGGAGGAGGAGGAGGGAAGGGGCCTGAGCCACTCCAACAATGGTGCAGTCTTCCTTTGTTAGTGGTGGAGCCGGTTCTGGAGCAGGTTCCAGCAGATGACAGCGCTCTCGTTGGAGCTCGCGTCGTTATAATATTATCCCACTTAATGCACGTCAACACTTTGCCAAATGTCGCTGACACGTTAATGGCCTGAAATAAGAGCCGGGGATTTGAAAAAATAACGCACGGGGGCGGCTGTGTTTACACAGCGTGTGTGTGTACCGGTCCGACGAGCCGCTGCCGCTCGCTTGCGTAACCCTGCGAGTTTCTCTCTCACCGGCGCTGAGAACCGGAGCAGGTTTAACCGTCGTAACAGTCATCGGAGGAGAAGCGGCGTCTGACCTTTAAGTCGCAGCATCACGTCTTCTTCCCGTCTAACTTCTCTTAATGTGGTGTTGGGTTTGGTGGCAGTTAGTGGCCTTTTGGTTCTCTGGCTCCTCTCCTATACCCCCCCCCCCCCCCGTCTCCCAGTGGCCAAACCAGTATTGCCAGCTCTGGTGGGAAGCTGGCGGCCGCTCTGTTCCAGCTCCTACATCAGAAAGGCTGTGTTCACCCCCCCCCTCCTCCTCCTCCTTTCTGGGCTTTGCTGAATTCTTCCCTTTCTTCCTTTTTTCGCTGCTGTGATGGTCTTAAAGTTGCAGAAGCACTCCACAAGGATGTTGGAGCCCACAAACAGCCACAGGGCACATTAGAAAGGAGGAGCTGCCCCCGGACCTGGAGAGAAGTGCTGCACCCCCAGGCTGCGTGGTCTGGAGGAGCTCTTCCTACAACACAAGGAGTTTAAGTGCACCATCGACCGAAGTGCATCTGCTCCACCTGAAAGCCTGCAGCTCACTTTTATCAGCGGTGGATTAACGGAACGGAACCCGAGGCCGCTTGTTCCCTTTTACTCCACATAGGTGCATTTCTTTCCTTTTCCTCGTTTGTTTTCCCATTTTCTTAAAAGTGCACAAATGCCCCAGCGCTTGGAACCGACTCAAATATCTGTGTTGATGTCGAAGAGACTTTTACACAAAGCCCCTATTGGGCCTTTCCAGGCAGAAGCTTAGCGACTTAAATTGCCCACATCTCCACATTGTGACATGAGGAGGGTTTTCCGCGCCAGACGCCAGGATGCTATTTGTCTTGGCACGGCGGGCGTTTGACTTTAGGTACCAAAAATGTGCATGAGTGTGAGCTTGTGTGGCTCCACGGGAAGTTCTCTCTGCGCCTTTGGGACCTCCCACCCTGCACGAGGCCGCAGCGGGACTGGAAAAACGCACCAACATACATTTAAACAATGTTGATTTCAAATATCTCCATTTTTTGCGTAACAAAAACCTGTCACTATAGAAGCTTTCACCGGCCGCATTCTGTAAAATCGGAAACCAGATCATCACCAGCTGACTGCAAAATGCACAAAGGGCGAGTCGGCGCAGAGCACACTTCCTTTATAATCCGGATCCCCGTTTCCAGTTCAACTGACGGCGGAACAATAGCCCTCCACCTGATCCGATTCCCACTCGGCAAAACCGTTCTGCTTCCTTGTTTTTGCCGCCGCCCCCCACTGGGACCCAGTCAGTGAGAGATGGGAGAGCAGCAGAGCAGGTTGGAGGAACAATCGCTCTCATTCATCCCAAGCAAAACGGAGCCCTACGCAGCGCGGATGCGTCGCCAGGTTTATTTATCACACTTCAGTGTCCAAGGAGACGAACACTTGCTTGTGAGTCCTGAAAGATAACACACAAATCCTTATCTCCTCTTCAGAGCAAAGCGCTGCTGCCAAGAGGATTAGGTAAGCGTAATATGAAGCAGCCTTAGATGACAGACGTGTTGTTTCCTGGCCGCCTTCCTGTAATCACCTTGGGTGTTAGCAAAAATAAACAGGACCTGTCCTTTTGACAGGAGAATGTGTGTCAGGCAGGACAGGAGTGTGATAAGCAGCTATCAAACACATTATATGCAAAAACAGATGCACTAGGAACGGTCGGGTTCACTATTACTGCTGATGTGGGATCCAAGCACAAAAAGTATGATTTGGGGTGAACTCTGCAGATAATGACTATAATTAGGTTGAAGGCCCTGTGAAATCTTTTTATTTGACACGTGCAAATAGTGACTAGACGATATTGCTTCTCCCTCATGGGTCACTGAACGAGCTGCTGTTAAATTGGCTAATGGCTCGTTTCAGCACACACTGTGCCAAAGAGCAAGGAAGAAGAAAAACAAACACAAAGCCAACCACAGAGTCTGTCTGTGTGATTTGTTTGTGTTTTATGTGACTACAGGGAGGTTCGTCTGCACGTCTGCCTCTGCCGAGCATCTATTTGTTTAACTTTGCGGCAGGAAGGGCTTCGGATGCAGAACAACAACAGCCAGGATTCCTGACATCCTGCTAAATGCATTACATGAAAAAAAAAAAAAACAAGGGCTCAGAGCTGCGAGGCGGTCGAGTCGAGGAGGGCTGGAGACATCCGATGAGAGGAGAACAGACAGACAGCGCGACATGCGATGGGCAGAGCAGTGGAAGGAATGAGCCGGAGACAAAGGCCGAGTCAAATGCAGCGTCTCTCCACAGGGGAAGCAGCCTGGAAAAATAACTGTTGAGGAGACAGAGGAAAGCCACTAATGACAGAAGACAATAAAAAGTGGCCACTCCTGCAGCGTCTTCCCAGCCAGGATGACATTAACGCAGGAAGCGGCAGCCCTGCTGTTAGCGAGGCCTGCGTGGGACTCAACAAGAGCAACCGCAGCACCTGAAAATAGAGCTTTGTCTGGGAATAGACTGTTATTAGCTCGTCTAAAGGAGACGCTGAGCAGCGCATAGGCTGCTCGCTAATTGGGTGGTCAGGATTATTTTGACAAGCCGTGAAAAGAAATCTAAATAATGAGGCTGAATTACATGTTACACGTTCATGTGGTGGTTGTTGTGAGGACGGAATCAAGAACAAAGGAATCCTCACACACAAATAGTAATCATTCCTTGATTTCTGTGAACAAAGCACGTAACAAACCAAAATAATAAACATCTGAGACGATCAAAAGATTTTTTTTATTACTAAATATTCTCTCTAAGGCAGCAGTTTGTGTTCTAATGACTTGCAGTGAATTAAATGCAACGATACAAAAAAAAAAAAAAAATCAGTCTGGCTGTGTGCTACAAACATCATTAGACAGCTCTTGGTAAAAGTTCACAGGCAATAATAATAATAATAATAACAACAATAATAATAACAACAACAAGCATTATAAACATTCATGTTCCCCTTCAAGTATGCTACTATCCAAAGTGACTAGTGTAAAATTGGCAGAGGAAATAAAATATCTTCACAATTATTTACACATTACAGGTCCAGTACGTGTACATGAGCGTGCGTGTGCATGAAAAACACAACTGAAAACTTGTTTGTCAGATATGTTTGTTGCATGTTTTGGTGGGAGTGCGCGCGCGCGCGCGCGCGCGCACACACACACACACACACACACACACACACACACACACACACACACACACACACACACACACACACACACACACACACACACACACACACACACACACACACACACACACACACACACACACACACACACACACACACACACACACACACACACACACACACACACACACACACACACACACACACACACACACACACACACACACACACGGTTCAGTCCAGCAAAAACAAACATTTAAGACTTCAACGTCACAAAGAGGCAGCGTCCTTCGAGCGCTGAGGCCCATCACAGTCGTACCTGGAGCACAACTAAAGTGCTCTTACACCAGCTTTCTTTGTTGAGTAATACTAAGGAGACACTACAGCAAAATGCAAAGAAAGAAATCAAAGTTATGACCATAACTTAGGAATAAGAGTTTCACAAACCAATCCTAAGTCAGTGTTAATGTGCTGCCTTTTACCAGATGATACAAGCTTCATCAGGGAGGAGTCTGACACAATCACCACAGCTGCTGATGTCAATGTGACTTTTCAGGTTTCTTGCTCCTGTTGAGTTTTAGGCTCTTAATCACCGACTCAGCTGATGAAGAGTGGTTTAAAGCTCTGGGAAAACACTAAGTACTGTAGGTAAGTCAGTAAGTAGAGCTTAATCTAAAGCACTTCATCTTTCCACCCTCTCAAAACCACCAAAAGTGTGTTTACATGCACATTAATAGCCCAGAGGTCTTTGTTTCTTCAGCAACAGTGGCCATGGAAAAAAAGATGTGCCACTGTAAGTGGAACTCTTTATTTAATGTTGGGCTTCCATGTTAATAACACGTTAATGAGTGTATATGGAAAAATATCTGAAGTGGACGTGAAGCGGTGAAACACACAGCAGAACCCAGCATTAGGCCTGGAGCAAGATGTGAGCTGGTCTACAATGTGCTGTAAACACATCTGTTATGGACACACACGCTGGAGGATGTTTTTACAAGCAATGACTGTGTGGACGACCACACAGCGTCATTTCTCCTTCACACACAAGCCCGGGGAAAAAAAATCCAGTCTCTTTGGTTTAACAGACTGAAAACGAGCAGATGATTTCATCTTTTAGACCGATGTTCGACTTGAACATCACCGTGCGGCGCAGAAAGAAAGACGGCACAGTGCACTTCGACTTCAATGCTACAACGAGATCAGTAGATTAAATACACACACACACATTCATTTGATTCATTTAGACAAACTGCCACGAGTTTAGCAAGGCGCTATATTGTACATACACAACCAAGTATGTGCACTTCAAGTGTACAGCACGCGCGCGCACACACACACACACGTTCGGCTGAACTTTGAACCATGGTATCTGCCCATCATCTGTTTTAATAAAAGGATGAGGAGGTGAAGCGGTGACACAATATGTACAATATACATAAAACTAGCTTAAAATCACATTCATGATCAGCTGATCAAGACAACATCAAAACGCTTGTCATAGACAACGAAAACAAACGCGTGACATGTTTTCATATTACTTTTGTAATAAAAGTTAAAAGACTAAAATCTCTACCATTGATTTTTCCTGCGGCCGTTACACGCTTTTCTGTTAGGAACAGAGATTTAAGACCCAGCTAATGAAATGCCATCAGCGATCAATAAAACAGCGTCACTGAGACCTGAGGACCACAATTCAAACTGACATCTTCATTTAGACGCACGTCGTACCTAGCGCTAACACTCTGACAAACTGTACACGAGACACGAGAGTCGTGTCGTCAATCATCAAAACACGGCCTGAAGCGGATCCAACCGATAAATCTCTACATCCCTTAATAGTTTACTGGATTTGTATGTGTAGGTTCTGGTAAAAGCAGTTGTGGAGAAAGAATGAGTGGAATAATTTTATGATTGAAGACATTTCAGATTAATTAAGACATAGATGTACAACACAGCGCTCCATTATGTACGTGTGGGTCACGTAGGCAGACTTAATTAGCTGTTTGAGGCAACTACTGCAAAATAATTACATATATATTTTGTATTAACATGATGGTAGATTGTAATGGACTCAGTGCACTGTCTGCAAAAGCAATGGTGGAGGAGAACAGCAACACCACATTCAATCAACTTTCACAATGTTGACAACGATTCGACCAAAGAACAGCCACTGAATGCACATGTTCCTTCATAAGACTGGAAGGGATGAATATTTACACTGTGCAAATGAAACATCAAGCAGACGGACCTCACGCATTAGTAGCTGGATCATGTCTGAGCCTCGGCTCAATCGCCTTTTTTGTGGTTCCAGGTCCAAAAGCAGACAACAGTTAATACATGGCTTCAGTGCTGTACGTTTGCTCTTCATGCTTCACTGAGCAGCCTGAGCTGAGCCTCCCGACATGTTCCTGGCCATTTCTCTTTCATTGCTCCTTTGTATCAAATTACCTTTAGCTCTTGCAGCTAATGTCTTTGGATTGTTGAGAATTCATTCAAACCTTTTCACACAAGGAGGATTTGTTTCCACAAATGTTTCCTCTTAGACTCGGCCATTTAAGTTTAGAAAGAAAACTTGAATTTCTTATAAATAAAAAGTCATGATATTTTTCAATACCAGTTGAATGTGAATGCCAAACTTAAAATTATCATGCTTGGTGTAATGGATGAGCCTGTAACTGGTGTCATCAAACACTGTTGTTTCTTGTTACTAGCACTTGATCTGAGAACAGCAAAGCTTAGAAGAAGATGACATCCTCCTTGCTGAGGTCTTCTGCGGTGCCCTTGTAGGGTGGTGGCATGCTATGACTGTGGCTGAGTCCAGCATTTACCTGGACATGGGTCTGTGCGTTTGGACTGAGAAGCGGCGGCTGTGCGTGGGACTGGAAGTGGAGCGCCCCAGTGCTCTGGGAGTGCGGAGGCATACTGGGAGGCTGCACAGGCGCCTGAGTATGGGAATGTGCAGGAGGCATGGGAGGCCTCTGAATACTTGCGTGATGGGAGGTGTTGATGGAGGAGGTGGATTGGGTGTCTGGTCCAGTGCTGTCTGGAGGACTGAGTAGATCTGTCAGACATAAGGAAGGCGTTGTTATCGGAGAACAAGGGATTACTCCAAGAACTGTTTAAATATTAGCTGCAGATTAAGCATTTGGACTTGGTTAATACTCATGGGCTTAGTTGTTCTAATCACACTCCATGTTATGAAATCATGCCAGTGTTTTATTTCTGAGGTAATTGTGAAGAAGCCCAGATCAGTGTTGTTAAGTGTTAAGATGTCTGTGTCAGCAGTACAGTGTGCCATTAATCATGAATTGAAAGGTGTTTACACAGGGTGGGGCTGGGCAAGGAGGCAGCTTTAGTGGAGGAATGTGGATGGGTGGGGTTGGGTTTGCCCAGGTGGAGAATGCACACGTCTCGTTTTTATGTCTGTGAGAACCAAGTAATAATGCAACAGGCAGAACCAGGCTGGGGTTTGTACTGATGGAGCAAAGGTTGTGTGTGTGTGTGTGTGTGTGTGTGTGTGTGTGTGTGTGTGGGTGGGTGTGTGTGAGGGTGTGTGTGTCTGTGTGTTTGTGTGTGTTCAAAAGGTACCTGCTTGGTGATGCAAGGAGTGAGGCTGAGGGGGATGCATGAGCTGCTGGTGGGGGCTGATGGAGCGCTTGGCTTTGACGGTGCTGTCGTCTTGGGTGGACAGCTTCAGAGGCAGCATCTGCTTCATATCTACTGAGGCTGCGAGGGGGAGGGGGAGGGGGGGCAGCATAAACAAGAGAGACAAACAGAGCCAGAAGGTGATTTACACAGAAAACTTGATTACACGGGTAAAGTGAACCGCTGTGCCTCTCTCAGGTTTCAATTAGATACATGAGGTCTAACCCACTGAAGACAGCTAATGTGATGGTAATGGGCCACTTACATTACGCTTATCTGATCATACTCATGCCAGGCACAGATGGCTTGGATATTAGTGACAGTGAGCACATTTTAACAGGGTATAATGCAATAAAAACCATCAACTCCCCTCTGTGTGGATTCAACCTGCGATCATTGAACAGTTCCTCACCTGTGCTGTCGGTGCGATGTGAGGCCTTGCCGCTCTTGCCCGCTTTCCCTTTGCCACTGCTCAAGGCAGCCAGTTTAGTGGGGATCTGCTGCTGCACCCCTACTGCCTTGTGCTGCTGGTTAGTGGTGCTGAACAGATGGAGGGGCACGTCGGTCTTCAGAGGAAGCGTGGAGGGCCCCACCGTGTCGCGGCGCAGCAGCACCTCGGGACGTTCCGAGAAGTCGGCAGGTGCCACGGACAGGCTGGAGCGCACCAGCGGCTTCTGGGGCAGCGGCAGGGGCAGGTCAGACACACTGGAGGAGCTGCTGAGGCCCGAGGACAAGAGGAGTTCCCCATTCAGGCTCCCAGACATAGGAGCCACCTGGAGGAGATAGGAGACCATACTTGAGAAGAAGTGACTCATTGTTTGTTTGATGATGTTTGCAACAGCAAGTTCACAAAGGATGGGTCCTTCCCATCTCAGCACTGTAATTATCTATATCTGTGGCTGCATCCAGTGTGGGATCTGACTTGTGAAACGTCATATCTGCATGTAGTGTGTGAACAGTCAGCACTGTTGGTTATGTATGAGAACACGCACAGACATCCTCTACAAATTGTCTGTGTGATGCTGTCCCACTGCAGACACACAACCTTTTGAGGAGCTGTGTATTTATGGGCTAAAGATGAAATCAGAAACACATGCGACTCTTTCTGCTGAGCACACACTTTGGTAAGTTTGGTAACTGGCTTCTGATGTGTGCCAAGAGGCTCAAAGACACACACACACACACACACACACACACACACACACACACACACACACACACACACACACACACACACACACACACACACACACACACACACACACACACACACACACACACACACACACACACACACACACACACACACACACACACACACACACACACACACACACACAAAATGAGAAACATAAAACCCTTAATAGTCCCTGTGCACATAAAGGCGTGACCAACAAAACAGGAGAACAAGAAAATGGCTCTCATGACATCAGCGCATAAAGACAGTGGTGCATTGTCCGCTTAATTACGAGACTGAAGGAAAGACGATCTGGAGACGAGTCTATATCATTCAGTGTGCATTCAGTGAGAATGACTGATGAGGACTGCTACAATAACCGAGAGCTCTAGTGTTTGTGTGCATTACTAATTCAACATGTGGCATTAGCCAAGCGTTTATAAAAGGACGTGCTCTGTGCAGTCAAAGGCTTGGCTGGTCACATCACATACAGGAGGTCAGTTTGTGTTGTGTTGTCTTCTAAGGGCCAAAACACATCAAACAAATTTTTGTGTGCACTAAGAGTTAACTTCAGGTGTGTGTTTGGGATGCAGTTCACTTGCAACATGATTGATGGCAATGAAAACTTCAACCTGTGGCGATGGGAAATGCATGAGGACTGTGTTTTACAAGGCGTGAAGGGCAAACCCCTCTGTATGCATAGATTTCCCCTGTAAAAGCCCAGCACGACAGGACGACCTGAGGCAGAGAGGGGCCCAGCACTGAGAAAGTCTGCATACATCTTCCCCTAAATGCCCCTTTTCTTCGTCCCCTCCATCATTTTTCCTCTTTCGGGTCACACGGATCCTGGCAGACAGATGTTCCATTGTTCCCAGAGCAAGGTGAACAGCTTTTAGACGCACAAACAGCAGGTTTCCAGAGCAGTAAACCATGCGGAAGCTGTGGAGCATAAAGAGGCTTGACTGACAGCACATAAACAATTAGCACTGGCAAGCTTCCAGGGGCCTCTGTTAATGACAGGCTTGGACCGGCTGATTATACAGCCAGGTTCCTCTAATCCTGAAAACTGCCTGGATACTCCCATATCATTGGCATCTCCAACAACACTGCACAATTCGCTGCTTTGTACACAATGGACTGGGAAAGGGGATATCAGCTGCAGAAGCAGGACTCGACAACCGCTGTAATACATGTAAGCGTGTACAAACAGAATTTATATGAATTGGTTTATATAAAATCTATATGGTTGTGCTGTTGGATGCATACTGCCCCCCACACCTAACTATAAAAAATAAAAGTGGAAACCAAGCAAATGTCTCACCTTAACAGAGCTAGGACAGCATTTTAGCTGAAGACAAACAGTACTGAACGCGTGTACAGCTAACAGGTGGGAGGTAGCTACAGTGACAGATGGCGTACAGAAAATATCTGCCCTCGAGCCTGTTCTGTGTGCTCTGCAAAGCAACTGCCACCGGCTGCTTATAGGAAAGTCAAAGACATTTAGGAAACTTTACTTTTAGGCTTCAGTATGAGCAGCTGCTATAGGTTTTCCTCTTCTTGAATTCTCCATTATGTACACACTTTATGACTTTACAATCTCAAGACTATCAATTAGACCCAGTGTGAGCGCCCGTAAAAAAAAAAAAAAAAGCCTGAGCCCGACGCATTCCTTATCAACAGGCCAACAGCAATCACATGAGACATGAGATGAAAGAGAATTTCCTCTGAAGTCAGGACAAGTCGCAACTCGTTCCGCTGCTGCTCAGACAGCCATGTTAAAGCAATGCATACGCTAACACAGGGAGGAAGATATTTTATGAGCTATAATCACAGCTCTATGTGTTTTCTGATGAGTCTTAATGTTGGGTGGTGATGATTAAATGTTGATATCAGGCCGGCCCAGAGTTGAGGTCGCAGCTGATGAAAAGGCTGTTTGATGTGTTTGACACAGAGGGAGAACCAACAACTTCCATAAAAAGCCTCACAGCAGAGCCGACTACAAAGAAAAGCAACACACACATCTCTGTGTACAATACAGAGCTCAACTATTATGGGCAGGGCTTAATAAAGTGCTCACGGGGTCGAGATCTGACCTGCTTCAGGTCTTATCATGTAGTCCATGTAACAAACAAAGCAACCACAGCAATCATATTCACCCTGTAATTATGTAGAGCTTCTGCATTACTCATCACGGAAGATTAGGACAGTTCAGCCAAGCCCTGCGTGGCTTCCAAGACCAGAGGCTGTGGTTTTTCCAGGAGTTTCTGTGAAGGCTTTTAGGTAGAACTCGTGTCTTTAAAAAGGGGTAGGAGCAACAACTCATGTCAGCTGTGTGTGTTTGGACTGATCTGAGGAGCTCTTAATGTGAAATGAAATCTTTGAGGGGTTCTAGATGTTCTATTTCTAGTGGCATGGTAACTTGTGTGCTGCTCTAGATCTAGAAATAAAAAAGTGGAATGTGCAATTATATAAATAAATTCACGGTACATTTTTCTGACATGTCAAGAGATGAATGAACAGAAGTGTCAACAAAGTGACAATGAAGAGGCACTGCCCAGTCTGCGATGACGTCACACAGAGAAGCACATATGTATGAGAGTACTTCACTACTAGACAGCTGGTTCAGCTTCTTGGAAGACAACGATCCAGTTTGTGCATAAAGAAAGAAGAAACTCTGACTCACTGACTAAGTTTCCCACGTATAACAAAACCAAAACCATTTTATGTCAGAGTTACAAAACTCATTATTGTGTTTTATCTGGTCTAATAATGATCATAGGATCATGTGTATGACTAAGAGTGCGGCATGATTCATTAGCACAATCCTCTTCTTACCAAGTGGTGCACCTTTAAATTTGGACAGCCACAAATTAGTGTTTGTAGTATAAAATCAGAAATGAGCTGCTGCTGTAACTCCTATAGCAAAGTGAAGGAGTATCTCCTTGTTTGTGAAGAAGATATGCCAGGGTAAAACTTGGCAACAAAGATGAATCGACTAAACTGTGACAGTGACACAGGACTGGAAGCACTAAAGGCTGATATAACTTTACACTAGCTGTCTGACAGATCTGTTAGTAACAGGCATGAAATTACAGTCAGTGGATCCTTGTCAAAGCTTCTCTCCCATGAAGCTCACCAACAATAGCCCACTTTGTACTGCCACTGATACAAATAAGAGTAAGGAGGAAAGAGAACAGAGAAGGGTAAAGAGGAGGAAGCATTTAGAGAAATAGGTGGACTGTGGGGTTGAGTGCTCTGAGACTATTGCGTCACCTCAATAGTTTTCCTTTTGATCTTCTTCTGGTGTTCCAGGCGTTCTTTCTCCTTCTCCACTGCTCTTGTAGACTCTCTCAGCCTTTCTAGGTCCTGCTGGTACTTCTCTCTCTGAATTTCCAGCTCGTCCCTCTCTTTAGCCAGATTCTCCTGCACCAAAAAGAGCCACGTTTAAGTTCCTGTGAAATACTGACAGCAAATGAGCCAATTGGGAATAGCGCCCAGTAGCCAAAGATTCAGGTAAATGACACATCTAATCCCACAGGTGAGGAATCTTCACCTCCAGCCGCCGGCATTCCTCCTCTCTTTGTCGAAGCCGGGCCTCGGTGGCCTCTACTTGCTGACGGTGTCTCTCTCGCTCCCTTTCCCAGCGCTGCTGCTCCTGCCGGTGTTGAGACTGTAACTTGTGGAAATTCGCCAGCTCCTCTCTTTGCAGAGCCAGAGTCCGTTGCTTCTCCTGCTCCAGGAGGACATTGCCCCTGTGCCGGCTGGGTAGCCCCGCTCGCTCTGTCAAAGAGGCCCGCTGCAGCTCGATGTGACTGTCCTGCTGTGATATGATGGCCTGAAGACATAAACACGAAGAAAAAGGTTTATAAGGCTCAATTCATACTAGGACATAGATTACAATAAAAGTAAAGTTTGTAAATTTGACATTATTACCTGCAAACTATACAGCCTCTGGGAGAGCATCAGCACTCTGTCAAAGAACTGGATGGGATACACAGATGCATCAAAACCAAGTACACACAAGCACCATAATAACATTCTCTATATTATATTATATATCTATCTATCTTTGCTGTTCAGCAGACATAGCTAGGAATATCACAAGGTCAGAGCACTGTGCAGCACAGGGCAACAGATCAGAAGGAGAGTTTACCTCAGCCTCGGGAAAGGAGTTGGACCAGATGCGGTTCCATCTGGCAGGAGAGCAACAGCTCTCATCAACCTAAGCAACAACAGTCACACGCACATACCAGGTCATACATACAGAATTTTATCTGGCCAAACCTACACACTACAAAGAGGTTGAAAAAGATTGATGATCCGATTCTCCTATATAAAACATAAAGGTAACACACACTGTGTAAGGTCTTCACACGTTACTGTAAATCAGACTTAAATGGCTTTGTTCCTAACAACTTGTTTGATTTCAGTCACATGTTGTTATATGTTATCTGCCTGATTATTTTCATTTAAGTGCCAGGATTTACTGGAAGGTACATGTACATCAGTGTTAAGAGAATAATGTTTTGTCAAGGCGACATGATTCATAAACAAATGGAAGAACCTGCGTGACCAGTGTTACAGTAAACACAGAGCCAGAAACTCTCCAGATGACTGGTCCTGTCATTACTATTTACAGGAAATAACCCCGAGTCATCACAGTGTACCATTGCGTGTGCGTGTGTGTGTGTGTCCACTACCGTCTGATCCAGGGTGTGGCTGCCAGATAGGTCCTTGAGTTGGGGGTCAGAGCTGGCTCTTTGGCTTCTGTCTTTGTTTCTGGACTCGCCAGAGAAGTTCTTCTTTATGCTGCCATCTGGTACGGGCGAATCAATGCCACAGACACGCATAAATAAACACAGACACAACAACAAACACATGCACACCAAAGCAATTTACAGAATATGTGGCCAGCACAAATACAGAACCACAAACTGTTTAATGCATATATACAGTATATTAGTAAGGGAAATGATATACTTTGAATTTTTGTACGCATATTGGTATTAAGGCCGGTAAAATACTGCAGGGCTGTTTAGATGACAGTCTAGGTGGAAGTGAAGTGTGTTGGACTCACTCTTGCTGAAGATGGTGGGGCTGCTGTCATAGCCCCCAAACGTATCTGCTCGTCGAGGCAACACCCCAGACCCATTCCCTTCTTCCAGCCTTGGGGTTGGAGTTTCCTCTCTCACTCCAGACTGCAGAAGGTTCTGGAGGTTTTCCACTGAATAGAAAGGGACGGTAACGTAGATTATAAACTTAACAGTTTAATATAGAAACTAACGCCTAATCTACAACAGAGCTGCAGAAACCAGTGCAATAATATTAAGTTGACATAATCTATGTGTAACATTTACACAGCGTCAGCCGTGCCTGCCAAGCAAGTACACATATCATGAAGTCTGGTCCTACCCTCGGTAATCGCTCCCTTGAGCAGCGTCTCCCCCTGCTGGAGGTCTGGGCCGTCGCCTCGAAGCAGCAGCCTCGACCGAGAGGACGTGTCCTCCAGACCTCCCACAGACTCTGCTATTTCTGTAAACAGCTGCAGCTTCTCGGTGAGAGCCTGAATGATCACAGCATCCTTCTGGCTCAGCCGTTCTACAAGTATGAAAAAAAAAAAAAGAAATGTAACAATGTGACAGTTTTCCCCATGCTACATTTCTGAGCAACCCTATTACACATGCATTTATTTATAAAGACACATATTTGATCTGCACAAACATATAGGAATTAGACAAATCAACTTAATTTAATAGTTAAAATAATACATGAGCACCTCCTTGTGGCACTTGTATTTATATCTGTACTTACCTTGAAATTCTTTGAACTTGGAAGCTCGTGCCTCCTCTTCCTCACTAAAGAGCCTCTCTTCAGTATGAGGACAACTAAGATAAAAGATGGTCGAAGCAGGAGCAGATGCACAGGTAAAGAAACAAAGGAAGCAAACTTAGCATGACTTAGCATTAAATTTATATGGCAGAGTTGTGCATCGACACACAGAAAACCTACCTCTCGACAGCCTGTCGTATGTGTGCCATCCACGTGTTCCGCTCTTCCTTGGAGGCTGTGTGGATCTCGTACATCTCTGGCTCATTGGAGGAGGCGCATATCAGAAACATGGCTTTCTCCTCATGGGCCACTTCCCTGACTATCAGCTTCTGGAGCGAAATCACCGACGGCTTGTTATCCTAGATTAATCATAATAGCAGAGAGGTAGGGAGAGGAAGAAGAAGTAAAGCAGGAGATAAGAGAGCTATTAAAAATGCATGAATAACATTAACAGGACTGTCATGCATCACACTTCCACAGACAAAGTTACTGCACAGTTTTAAGCATTTTTCTTTGATAGACAAAATGTTTCTGTCAGCATGACACAAAATAAATCACTTACCACTGTGGCAAATACATATCTCTGATCTTTCTCTTGGAGAAGGAGCAACACATCAGAAAGCAACACTGCAAGAATATCTGGAGGCACATAAATCACAAGTGGCATCTTTAGCCTGGAAAGGTGTTATGCTGATTCATTCTAAAGGCTTGCAAAGGATCAGCATAGCAGAATATTAATGTCTTAGTACTTTACTGAGTAGTAGATCAATATAGTATCAGATCATATACCTTTCAGCCTGCCAGAGGCAGCTTTCCAATTAACTGTGCCCTCGTGAAGCAACCGTCTCCTGTCCGGTGCCAGGTCCTCGCGTCGAAACACTCGCCCATCTTTGATTTTCCCCAGTGATTTTGGTTCCATCTTGTTCTGTATGTCTTTCAGCCGAGAGGTCTTCTCGTGGAGGTTAACCAGCGTATCCACCTGAACAATAGTGTCTTTAATCAGAGCCAGCGCTCGTGTCAGATCCTCATGTTCTCCTGTACCCGCTAAAGAGAGAAAACATCACACTTTATAGATACAGTAAACTAACATATGATGTTATTTCTAGATTAAATATGTAGATATGAGCTGTATTGGTAGAAATGTACTGGAAACGCTTGACCTTCACTGTTGTGCAGGAGGCGCTCTACTAACACTGGATACTTGGTAATTCGCTGAGTCACCAACAGGATACACTCAGTCACTCCTAATCTCCGCACAATGGGCAGGTTATTGATTTTCTGAGACGAAAAATAAATAGATTATTTAACTCGTAACAGACTTCAAAATGAGATAGCATAGCATACAACTGAGATTTGAATAGGATATGAAAATGTGCAGATTTTTCATTTGTCATACCCGAATAATGTTGTGGAACTTTTTGTTGTTTTGCAGCTGTTCTTTGTAGTAGCTCACAGCCTCAGTGTGATGACTACAGAAGTCTCCATAGCTGTCCTTCATCCTCTCTCCTAGTTCACCTGAGAACTAAAGACGCAAGCACAGCACAGTCACCCAAGTCAGCAGACACGTCTTACATTTGGTGTCATTATTATTATGACACAACTACAGGAGCAAATAATGAACTAGCCCTGGGAGACAAACAAACCAAACAAGAACAGTAGTTTTTACAGATGGTTCCTTCAGAGTCAAAACAACAAAAGCGACAACTGGTGTGTTCATTGGTGGAACACTTAAGCTTAAGTTGCTAACATGTCTATTTGTTTCCTACCTGTGCAATAAGAATGTCTGCCACTCTGTTAATGGTATAATTCCTGTCATTGGGTGAGACAAGGCTTTCTTGTCGCCGCTCTTTAAGGCGAGACAAGAAATGGGTGTGAAGCTCAAGAAGGCTTTCCAAGCGAGGAAACAGGCAGTCCAGCCTGCTTGGGTCCATCTGGAGGTTCTCCTTCAACTCCCGGACGTACACATTCAGCATTATCTTCAGTGTTCGCACATGATGCATCTCGGTTTGCATCAGCTCTGTACAATGACATAGTTTTGTGGTCAAAGCTATACAAATAGTACCACGTGCCTTATTCAGTGAGCAAGTAACAAGTGGTGACAGCTAAGGAATCATACTTACCATATATCACATCCTGCCTTTTCACCATTTCCTTTGGGTGCTTCTTAACATACTGCTGATCGGCTGCTAAACTCCATGACTCTGCTTCCAGGTCCTGTGCATCAGACTCTAGATCAGCTCTCACTGCTGCGTAGTGAGCATCTGCCAAAAGCAACACACATTACATTGATATAGTCCTTGAAAACACCCTACCCACCCTTCCAAGTACTTATTGTTAAGAGTCCAAGTCTAAGAATATTATACTGCTGACTTCATGTCTCGTATTCTTGTGTTTGGCAGGGCTGAAAAGGTTTATAGAGATATAAACATTATAAACCAAGGAAAGCTGATCCAATGTACTTTTTTTGCTAACAGACGTTGAAAAACTGAAATAGAAATTGGTGCCTTTATGTTAAAAAGGGAAAAGGGGCAACAGTAGCCAGAACCCACAAAGATATTTCAGGATAAGGGTGAGTCTGATAAACAATGAATGTGAGAACTTGTCAGCAGGTGGAAAAAAACTAGGATTCATTAAGAATGTCTATCTCCCACACACTCCAGCTTAATGAGATCACTCCTGACTCTACACACACACAAATACACTCCCTTACGACAAAGCGTCACTTGGCTCTTGGGCTAGTAGTCAACTCACCTTCTACAAAGATTGTGTCTGTGGTGGAGGGAGCGAGGGAGATTGCGTCTTCATTGCAGCGTTTGAAGCGGAGAGCATCGGTCTCATCCATCTCCCCAGGAAGGGATCTGAGGGACGACAACAAAAAGTCCAAGGTGGCATACATGCTGACACTGGAACTAACAGCTAGTTATAACTTATAGCCAGAATGTGCATTTAAAGATGCACAGAAACAAAGACAATAAACTTAACACAGAATAATACAAAAAAAGCAGCTGTGTCTGTCCTTCCTGGTTATTGTTGCTCATCTCTGACTTCCTACCCTGCCTTCGTGTTTGTACCTTCCTCTTTGTTTTTCTCTATCTCCCTACGCACTTTTCTTAGCAATGCCGCAGCAGCGTAGTCCACTTCTGAGAACCTTCTAGACTCCATTTCAAAAGGCTGCTATATTAAAAGACAACACATCTTTTTGTGCCAACTATAAATACACATCTTATGATGGAATAAAGAAAACGGCATTTAAGCAGCAGAGACAAGAATCTAAAAATATTGTGCATTAACATACAAGAGATTCTAAAAACATCTATAACATTATAGAGAACAAAAGATTCTTCTCAAGTCCAAGTTAGAGGACTTCTGTCACACTGGAGCATTTTACAAGAAAACTAAATAAATATTAGTTAAAAAACAGTTAGGCCTCCAATGGAGGAATAGTTTACTTACGCTGAGCTGCTGTGGTATCGGGTGGTAGAGCCACTGGAGCCAGGGGCAGAGGTGGTGTTGGAAGGATGTGTAGCAGTCGGCAGAGCCCCCTGACTAATGGTCATGCCTGGGGTGCTGAGAAAACCTGGGTGGCCATCCAGGCCTGGGCCTGACTGATGATGCTCACTGTCCCGTACTTTTGGTGCTGGAGACAAAAGACGAGAGACAGGTAAACGGAGGAAATGAGGGGAGACGGAGGAGGAAGACGAGGAGAGGCAAGGAGAGGAGAGGGAGAAAGGAGAAGATGACCGGCGAAGAGGAGACGAGGACGAGGAGGTAAGCCGGTGCTTGTTTGACTCCTGCTCGAGTCGCCCCCAGTACTTTTTCAGCCAAGACCGAGGCAGAGATCGGAAGAATCGGCAGGTGATCAGGTCACGGTGCATCAACACTCGCATCCCAACACGTCCAGACAGACCCCACGATGAGGCAGAAGACGATGGCGAAAAAGAGGAGTTGTTTGTTTTAGCAATTCTGGAGCCAGGTGCAGAGGGTCCCTTTCTCTGACTAGTTTCTCTGGTCACTTCCATAGTGAATGTCTCAAACCAGGAGGCAAGGATCCAACTTCAGCGTGAGGTTCCGAAGTGGCAAACGAATGTGCCTTCAGAGGCGTAAACCAGGAGAATCAAAGGCCAGCACAAAATCCAGTTTTATATGTAAGCCATCAGCCCACCCGTGGTCGAGCTCTAGCAACTTCTGGAAAGATGCACACCCTTTTATGCTTCTCACACTTTCTGACCCTTAGGTTTACCTCAATTCCTGTCTGTGCTCCTTGTCTTCCCGACCCCCTGCGCAAGCTACTGATTGGTCAGAGCAGGACGTGAGGAGAAATCAGGTGTAGCTAATAGGACTCCAGCTGTTCACAAGAGAATAACAACTGCTACAGGAGATTAACTTAAGCTGCTACTGCAGCCACTCATGTCTCCTGTGGGTTTGATCATATGCAACAAGACACACTGAATGTTACAGTTATCACCAATTACTAGTGCTAGAATTGTTAAACGCAATTTAACAAGAAAAATTATCTTTAGCCTTTTACCCAAGGTAGAAGAGGAAAGTTTGTACCTTTGGAAGTGCTTTGAAGAGCTTTTCTTTCAAAAACACCACATGAATCATTCCATAAAGGACTAAAACTGAAATAAATTAGTTGACTCTTCTTAAAGACTAATCATCACCTTTGCTTACAACGTGTTGTGTGGAGGCAAATACACAGATACATAACACACATGTGCAGTGAGGTGAAAAAGGTGCAAACCAAAAATAGTGCAATGATACTCATCATCTTTTTAATCCTCTGCAAACCACAAGAGATGCAACCAGCTCGTTAATTTGACACAAAGGGACCGAAGTCACTTTCCGTGGGGTTCATGGAGGGTATGTCTGCTCATGCATGTTCTGCTTACCAAGATTAGGTGAACTAGATGAGCTGCCTCTTGGGAAAGAATCTCTCTGTGAAGAAAAATATAAAGAAAGACAACATTTTATGTTAAGGCCATTTGGCAGTTCTCAAAAATGTCAAAATATCACGTTCTTTTCAGTGTCTACTGAAGCTGATTCCTCACATCTCAGGTTTACATCAATAAACAACCCCAGTCTTGCGTTATAGCAATTTTTTATCTTGCAGTCTAGCACAGTCATTCTCTATTACAAAGTTAATACAAAGTCAATAAAGGCCACAATCAAATGCGGTCATCCTCAATGAATGCACAGTGTGTGTCTGATATATGCAACAAGCATTTAGTGTTACATAAGCCCTGCAAACGCAGGCAGCAAAGGGTTTGTGCTGTGTAATGTCTTGGCTTTTGTGTTTACCTTATTCTTGTTGCTGGTGCACTCACCCAGCAGAGACTTGCAGCTCTTATGAACGTTCACAGCACAATCTGAAAAACAGCAGCACGGTGTAAGTGTTGAATTAATCTTGCTAGGACAGCTGTAGACAGCGCACAGCATCTACAGAGGCAGCAGTGGCGCTTCAGAATTGGGATGGGAACAACAAAACAGCAAGCCAGATCGGAGTTTTGAAAACCGAACCAAGAGTTGTTAAAGTAAAAGTATTTAAATCACTGACACTGAAGTCTGAAGCTGTCTCTGCTGCTGTTATCAACATTTACAATGTCAACTATTTGCTTGGCACAAAAAGGCAAGAATCTTTTCTTAGTCCCTGAGTCATGTAAAGCACTGATACTGGACTAATAGTCTAAAAAAAACTGCGTTTTCTCTCTGCATTTCTAGTTTTGTCTTGTCTCAGTGGAGGTTGAATGAGTGGTTGGACCTCTGCTGAAAACCACAGACACACGAGAGTTGTTTTAGGAAACCTCGTACAGGTAATGGTTCCTCCGTCTGTGCTCGACTCAGTTACGCGAAAACGCCGTCTACATACTGTATGAGACAAGCAGCAGACGTCTTTGCAGAGGACTGGCCAAACAAATTAACTTATCACTATGCAAAGCCGGTTTCCAACACACGCAGGTAAAGCAGCCTGGCTCAGACACGAAACACGTGGCCTATGCAAAACAAAGATGTACGCAAGGAGGAAATGCATACGCACAAAATCAAATAAATGCAACTTAAATGAAGCTGACACTGAAACTGTTAAGTATTTTCCTATGACATTCTTCCTGGCCGCTTAAGGCTGACCAGTTTCACGTAGGAAGACATGCACAAAGCATTATGGTGACTCTGTGTTGGCAACTCTGTGTAAACATGAGGCAATGCCACCTGGAGTTTGCCACGATCTGCTGTACAAGCTCATACAAAGGTCTGTGTTGCACATGTGTCTTCTGTGAGTTGGTACAATAGCCAGGGTAAAGGAAAACTCCACCCTGTTCAGTAAAAAGGTAAAGCAGTGAAAGAGATGATGTCGTGTCTGAGCAGAGTTCCAAATGACAGGAATTGATGAACACATTAGACGAGCTCTTTAGAGTCTTAGCTTAATATATTGCTTTACTTCATCAAGCCTCTCTCTGGTAATAAATGAACAATTGCTGGCCGAGTTGGAGGAAAAGAAAACAGAAACGGGCTTCTGAAAAATCTTCACCAACAGTGCAGAATCCCACTTTGAGCCGGGTCCAACAGTGGTGAACTGATAGAGGGCAGAGCAGCAAAACGTCTAGTATAAACATGAGTTCTTTGGATCTCATCACGTCACATCAGATAAGTCCTCTTCCAGGTTTGAAGCCAGAAACCACTTTTTACCTTTAGAGGAAGAAATGTGTGCTGAAGTCAAGAGGCTCATCAGCAGTCAGCTCAGCAAAACCAGGAGATAATTCCCTCCCTCTATTCCTTCTCCTTCTCCTGGCCTGGCGCTTCCAGACACAAACTGAAAGCTACGCACACCGTCAGTGCCTACATCCACGGGTGGAAGGCCACACTGTCTTCAGCTGAGCCAGAGCAGCCTGACCGGTCAGGGCCAAGAAAAGCATCGGAAGGACAGGAAAAGATAAGAGGACTCCTAAATAAGCAGAGCTAGATGGAATAAAAAGCAGTCTCATTGAGAATTCACCTCAAGTCACCACAGAAGAAGCAGAAAGTAAGCTGTTTGTTTAGGAATGTGTAGTTCAACCACAATTTTACAGGCACAGAATGTGTGATGGCTACAGTTAAAAAAGACAACTGAAGAACCAGGAAATAAATAATGACTAACAGAAACAGCTCGGCGAGCGAGGGTCAACCAGCCGTGACACCATTAGACGATGGGTTCATGCTCCAGGCACGGCTGCGGTTTGGGCCCACATTATAAAGCACCGCCACGCCCAACACCTGCTGGCCAGTTAGCGCACTATCACAAAGGAAGAACGGCTTTCAGTGAGTCAGTCAACGAAGCACAAACCAAGGCCTTCCACCACCACGACCAAGAGATAAGAAAAAATAAAATAGAAAAAAAACGCCTAAAACAGGATGTCTCTTTATGAACTACAATAATAATTGCACGGTGTAGAGCCGCCATTATGAGGTCAATTTAAAAGTAGGTTAGAATATATTTTCCTGTGGTTTCTTACACAAACCACGCGTGTCCCCGCATCCTCTGTAGCTCACAGAAAAACCCTGCCACCGGGAATAGAAGCGAATAGAAGCGGAGGCCGGCGAAGAGGAAAACAGATCACGGCAGCGAATAACAACCCGCTCTGGTTCACGCACGCGCGTCGCCCTCCTCGATTCCTCGAGATAACTGGGACAAAAACATCAACGTCGGGGGAGAACTCCGAACACAGCGTCTGCCCATGACATCATCTATTGAGAGCAGAGAAAGTAGGACTCGGAGAGCCGTTTACTCAGTGAAGCGAGGCCTCGGACACGTTCAAATTTATCGCTCAAAAAGGGTCACGGGTGCTATTGCAGGCCAGCGGCACACGGGCGGTAACTTAAGATGGAGACAGAGGAATGTCTGGACCCAAATAAATGCAATGCGCCGAAATCGTTAAACAATTTCAACCACTTTGTTGTGGAATAAATCTATAGGAATGGCAATAAAACTGTCCAACGGGGAAAAGAACGTTTAGTGGTAGAATAAATCTCCTGACAGCTGCTCAGAGGAAGAGAGAACTTTGGATGGAGCCAAAGGAAGACACGTAGAGAGTCAGACGTGAGGGAAGGAGGAGCAGCGATGCGTGGACGAGTGGTGCTTGGAGAAAGAGACGCGGAGCCGGAGTCACCTGCCGGGGACGGTCAGCACCGTGTGACCCGGTCAGCACCACGTGACCCGGTCAGCACCACGTGACCCGGTCAGAGAGCGGTCCCAGAGGCGGAGGAGAGACGAACCGATCGTCTCAGCGCATCACTCGACCGACCGACAAATAAACGTGACGCTCAACAACAACGTCTCCCGTCGACGATCGTGCGGCACAGTGCAACACAATGACGGCGTCACGCGTCAACGTACGCGGGCGAACGGTCGGCGTCGACTTCAACGTCCCAGCGGGACGTGTCGCGTTCGCGTCGCTGTGTCAGAGGCGACTCGGCTGGTTAATGTGTGACGGCAGATTACAGGTGAACTCTAAGAAGTTGTGCTGGATGCTAACGTTAGCTCCGCCAGCTAGCCGAGCCGTCACCTGTTGAGCTCCGCGCAAAGTCTGCGACCGCTCCTGAAGTTAAACCGAAGCAAAGTTCTGCAAACACGGGCCGCCTGAAACAACAACAACGAGAGCGGTGTTTTGCTTTCGTTTACACACACGCACACACACGCACGCAAGTCAAGGTAACCAACCCGTCTGCTTACTCAGTCATCCCTGATTTTCATGCAGAAGCGGGGGCTGGCTAACTTAGCTAGCGTCAATGGCTAGTAGTTAGCGCGCAGTAGTTGCCTTTAAATGCACGGGGTCAAGTTTGAGCCAGTTTACGGTGAAGTGAATATTAAAGAAACTTTAGAAATAGTTGTAAATAGTGAAACCCACAAGCACCAAACCCCGGGCTGAAACGAAGCAGCGGCTGCTTGACTACTTGACTGCCGTTAGCATCGAGCTAACTAGCTACGTCTCAAAAGTGCAGGGCGAACAACGGGAATTATTCACCTGATCCCGAGCCGAGCCGTCGCTGCGGCGGCGAGCTGCCTCTTACCGTGCAAACGGGCCGCGTGTGCGCGTGAAGCGGCCGCGTCCGCAGCTAAAGTCTGTCCCTAAGTCACACAGAGCAGCCGCAACAGGT
Organism: Betta splendens; assembly: GCF_900634795.4. Lineage (NCBI taxonomy): Eukaryota > Metazoa > Chordata > Actinopteri > Anabantiformes > Osphronemidae > Betta > Betta splendens. Next base: position 7,766,586 of record NC_040884.2, on the reverse strand, counting down.
CTCCCACACTCCCAGTGTCCAGCTCCGCGCTGGGAACAGTCTCTGGCACACAAACGACGCATTCCACAGGCTGCGTCGCCACGGGGCTGCGCGCGCGTTAAAGGCGCACTCACTTGTTTTTCCAGCGTCAACTACACAGCAGGTGGAATCATTGAGTAGTCGTACCTGTGTCATAAAATACACGTAATCCTAATGTAAGAGGCAGTGATATGCGTGTATATTTTTCTGTCAGAGAGGGATTAGGGTCAGAGAGGGATCCTCTCATGTTTGACTTTGGTTTACTCTACTTGGAGCAATTCCATCCTTGAGGGGATTCACGCGATGACTAACCGCCCTCTCCTTACTCACCCGTAAACGGTCCCGCTCCAAAAAAGTGAACTGGTGCTTGTGTTCTGGGCAGGTCTGTTTCCTTGCTGGAAACTTCGTTTAGTGATGTGAAATTTAGGGACAGCGGATCACAAGGCTTCTAAGAAGTCTGTCTTATTACAGTAAGGCCAGGAAATACGCCCACGGAGCTGATTAGACATCAGATGGACTGAATGTTTGGAAGACTATGGTAATTCATCTGCTACTGACATTGATGAAAAAATGGAAAAAAATAAAATATATTGAAAATCCCAAATTTACTGAAATGCTTTTAAAAGCTGAATTCCCACTTATAATAATGTGTTTTCATACAACAATGTCTCCATTTGTGATGATGTGGGGAATGGA